>NW_020447195.1:2967436-2970321 GCF_003343035.1 Apteryx rowi | reverse complement strand
GCGGGGCAGGAGCGGGGCAGGAGCGGGGCCGGGCGGACGCCCTTCCCTCCGCCTGCGCCGCGGCCCCGACGGCGGTGCCCGCTGGGTTTTGCGTCTCTCAGCGGTGACAAGCAACCGGCCGGGCGCCCCGGGAGGCTGCTGCAGCTCCTCGACGGACGAGCGGGCGCCGCTCCCGGCGGGGCCGCTCGGGGCCGCGGGTCGCTCTGAAGGCAGCAGGTTGGCAGACGCGAGCCGAAGGCGCTGCCGCGGCTCCCCTGCGCCGGGGGCGGCCCAGGGCACACGAACACGGCCTGGACAAACCCGATTTTGGCAAATTGCTGAGAGTCTGAGTCTTGTCTCAAAACCCGCCGTGTGCGTGCTGCTGCTGAGGGCTCTCTGCACTGCGGGCTCCAGCGCGCACCTGGTGGGAGGTGGGCTGCCTCGTGCCTTGTGCACCGTACGTGCACGGGACCTGTCAGACTTAGCGAGAGGCAAGGAAAGAGCCTGGTCCCACTGTCATCAGTGGAAAACTCCCCGCTCACTTTGCACAGCTCGTCGCAGTGAGAGGGAACCCATCAAGTCTCTGACCATATAGTTCATCACCCTAGCTACCCTTCTGCCCTCCATTCAAAAAAAAMCCTTAAATGTCTCCTTATTCTTTGAGATATGGCCACAAGGAAAGAGCTGGACCCACGTGGACACAACATGGATGCTCAGATCTTCATTGCTGAACTGTTTGCCCCTGGCTTTTCAGTAAGGTGAGTTTAAGGCCCCGCGTTTCAAGCCCAGCCTGCCCTGCCATAAGCAGCTGGACACACAACCATCTTAGATATCAGAAAGCAAGCAAATGCCCAGYGGCTTTTGTGCTTCGTTTTGCGCACCGTGAGCACACATGAACTGCCTGACATACAGCTGGGCTTTGCCTTCTGGAGCTGTATCTCAGCAGGCTTCAGATCTCGAGAGAAGGAGTTGTCACCACTGCCCAGTAGGGCAGCCCCCATCCCCGGTGTCTCGGGGGTGCCACCAGGGCCTGGCAGACGTCTCCATGCAGGGGGGGCTTTTGCAGTCGGTCAGCAGAGAGCTGAACACAATGTGGCACTGCAGGTGCTACCCTTAAACGGACTGGCTGGGGATTTAGCTCTTTCAAAAGCCTCCTGCTGGTAATGTCGCCTATAATATTCTGATATGGTCTTGATCTTCCCCCAGCGGCATCAAGATCTGCCTGCATAATTTGCTGCTCCTGTTCAGAGTCTCAGTGCAACAGTCCTAATTACAGTGATATCTGCACCRGGTCACTGAGAGGTTGCTCGATATATCACTTTTACGGTGGTGTTTCTAAAGGGCGTTGCACTCATGCAATGCTAAATCCTCATGGCTCACCCTTTCTCTGGATTCGGTGGTACTAAGACTGTACCAGGTCTTGGTTTCACCCGAGTCCATGAATTAACTTACTGGTTCTCCCTCCTCCCCCAGCTAACCTGATAGAGAGAAAAAGGAACATTTTTCAGCTATGTCCTGAGCCTTGGTCTGTCACTGGGAGAGGACCAAGCCCTTAGAGGTGTTCTCTCCTCAAGGCTCTTCTGCCTTGAAATGTTAAAATGAGATTAGATAGGGCTTTGATAACACCTTTTTCCTTTTGCTTTGTCTTTTAACAGTCACACTGAAAATATTACAGGAAGAAGTAGGTTAACTCCAGCAGAAATCAAGACATAATGAATAACCCTTTTCCAAGAAAATTTTATAACCCATACAAAGCCAAACATTGCTAGCAATTTGCTGCCTTTTTCRTGCTGGCAGCCCTATTGCCTTGACAAAACAAAATGACTAACAGATGTTGAAGGTACCTTGGGAATCGCTCCCAAGAACCATACCTCTTACAAAACCATTTACATTTTACATCTAACTTAAATATTCAAAATGGGGACATACAGTCACAGCACTCAAAACACATTTAAATGTACCTTAATCAGCCGAATGAGCATTAATCTGTTCACATTGCACCACTTCCATACTAACGTTCCTGAGGTCACCGTGACCCTAACAGTATCTTAGGAAAATCCTTAGCATCAGAACAGCCTAACCTCACAAATGTCTTGTGAAAACATCAGCATCACTCAATGCCAGAATGTTCCCATCGCTCAGTCTAAACACAGCCCGCTCCAACGTATTAAGGCACCCCGAGCTAATGCTTTTTAAACCAGTGCATTGGCTTATTACCCAATTAGCAGAAAACACGGCCCCGTCGGAGCGCCGCGACGTGCCAGCGCCCCGCTGCCGAGCCCCTCGGGCTGTGCCGAGCGCCYGGGCGCCGTGGGCCGAGCCGGCGGCGGTTCCTGCCCCGCTGCCGGTGGTGAGCGGCTGCAAGGTGGCCCCCACACTCGCACCCACGCGGAGGCGAACAGCCCAGGCGCGGGGTGGCTGCGCTCCAGCCCGCTCCCCTCCTGCTCCACAGGAGCCCGGGCCCCCCCGCCCGGCAGCGTCCTTGTCCCGTTCTGTTTGCCTTGACGTCAAGGCCTGGAGAAGCATTTTAGTCAATGCGGTGTTCCGTTTTCGAGCGCATAACTATTGGATTAAATACACATCTGCTTCAGGATTTCACCCTGTGTAAATGGATCCATTTGTAATGCTGGAGTGGAATCTATTTAATTATTAGAAACGTTGTTCTTGTCTTAATGCTATTTTATTTGATCTTCACATAAACCCATTACAAAAATTATTTTTTATAGACACGACATAGCACTTAAATATTGCTAGGGGCTTTTCCCCCGTGTTCTCTCCCACGCAGGAAGGCATGTCCTTGGGACGATCAGACTCAGCCGAGTCTAATCAAGGAGCGGGGCCTGACTGCCGAGTAAAGGAGCCCAGAACAGGTCTCTCGGCAGGGCGGCGGCCGCGGCACCGTGTCG
>NW_020447195.1:2965055-2966696 GCF_003343035.1 Apteryx rowi | reverse complement strand
GGGTGTCACTGGGGGCACTGGGGGGAGGTGGCACAGTGCACAAAGTCTGGCTTTGGAGGCAAGTAGCATTTTCCTGGTTGAGTATTTATTTGCCGCTGCGTGTGGCACATGTGTGCCCAGCCCTCGTCCTGGCCGCCTGTGAAGCTGGGGGTCTCCGGGCGCTCCTCACCCTGTACCGGCTTTCGGGATCGCTGGGCTGCCTTCGACTTCACCCACATCAAGGCCAACTGAAGTAAACTCCTAGGATCCAAACCGTTACAGCCAAAAAGCATCAAATCACCTTTAGCCAGCATCAGTGCAGCAGGTAGCAGGGAAGGCGATGGCCGAGCAAGCGGGATGAGYGGAGTGGGAGAGGGTCAGGGAGCAACGCGGGGCAGGAGCTGGATGAGCAGACAGCGGTGGGATGAGTGAGACAGAGCGGATGATAAACCTGGAAGGAGACATGCAAAAACACAGCARCGGCTTCAGGGGCAGAGAATGAGCACATGCAAACGAGGGGGGGAGCGGGAGCAAAGGCGAAGAGGTGTAAGGGAAGGTAAAGCGAACTGAGAGAGCAAGGGGAGAGGGGAGGGGGAGGCGGGGAAAGGTGGGGGAAATCTGTGCTGCGGGTGCGGGCAGCCGAGGTGGGGCTGGGAGAAGGGCATGCGGGTGGGAAACAGGGGCTGCAAATACCAGAGCGAGGCAGAGGCCAGGGGCCAGGAGGAGCTGCCAGGCCGCGGGCGCGTGGCGCCTCTCCCCACTTGGAGCCTTTCCCTCTCTGGCACCTGCTTGCCTCGGGTGACATTTCTGAAAGGGTAAGAGCCAGTCTGCTCTGCTTCCTCCTCCTCCCACTGCTGCTCTGCTTTCTGCRCCGTCTCATTAATTCCCCCGTCCAGTGCCACAGATCACCAGCTCTGCAGTGTGCCTATAGCAGCTGAGGCAGTTCCGGTGACATGCCCTGGTGCCCGGCACGCCCAGCCTGGGACTCTCTCCAGGCTCCTCCGCCTCCTGCTCCCTTGACTGCCCTGAGTCCGCAGTTCTTCAGAAGCAGTTGTGTGGCATGAGCAATTGTCCTGCATTTGGCCCGTTTCGGAGGGGTGCCAGGCACCCTGTCATGCTTGTCACCGCGCTGGTGGCCTGTGCGCTGCTGACGGATGACTTCGTGTGGGGTCACCATGTGGAAATAGAGTAGTAGTATTTCCCAGTTTGCCTGGGGAGCTCTGCAGTGCCTGCTCCAGCTACCGGCACCTCCAGCAAGTACCAGGGAGCGGGCCCACGCCACGCACAGCCCCAGCTGCAGGGCACGGATTCGGCTGTTGCCAAATGCCCGGTTGCAGCGAGCAGGCGGGGAGCTGCTGCGCCACGTGGGAGCGCCTCGCCCCGCACCCGCCCCAGATGCGGCGCCTCCCCGGCCGCAGCGGGTGCTCCAGATGTGGCCCCTCCCCCGGACAGATGTGCGGGGCGCGCGCCCCGGCAGAAGGGCAGCTCCAGCTGTGCCCCCCGCAGCGATGCCGACAGATGTGCCCGGGGGGAGAGCGCGCGCTCCAGATGTGCTTCCGTCGCTGCCGCCGCGCCATTGGCTGCGGCGCGCGGATCCAGGCYGCCCATTGGCCCGGCGGCAGCGGCGCGGCGCCGGCCATAGGTGGGAGGCGGGGGCGGGGC
>NW_020447195.1:2937101-2964360 GCF_003343035.1 Apteryx rowi | reverse complement strand
GCGCGGCGGGGGCGC
This sequence comes from Apteryx rowi, assembly GCF_003343035.1. Classification (NCBI taxonomy): domain Eukaryota; kingdom Metazoa; phylum Chordata; class Aves; order Apterygiformes; family Apterygidae; genus Apteryx; species Apteryx rowi. The sequence continues at coordinate 2,964,345 of NW_020447195.1, read as the reverse complement.
GCTGCGGGCCCGGGCGGCGCTGCGCCTCGCTGCGCTCTCGCCTCGGGCGCTGCCCGCTGATCAGCTTGACGTGACTTAATGGCTGCGCGCGTGGTTAGCTCGGCCCGGCTCCTGCAGCGGGCTCGGGGAAGGTGAGGAAAGCGGCGTGTCTGGACGGTCGGTTTGCGAACAGACGGCAGGGAGGGGGCCGCAGTTAATATCGCGGCTGGGGACCCGGGCTCTAACCGGTGGGGTGGGGGTTTCCAAGCGAGAGCCCGCCCAGCGCGGCCTTCCCCAAAACAGGGTCCTTTCTGTTCAAACGCAGCTGTACGCGTTTGGTAGCTAGGCCAGGTAACAACAGAAGCTTTTGCCTCATAATATTTCAGTAGAGTATGTTGAGACACCGGTCCTGCACCTCAGAAAGGGTTCTCTTTTCTCCTTCTTTTTTATTTTCTGTTTTGGTCCTCTTTTCCTGGAGCTTGCTGTCACTTCATTGAGCTCTGACAAACAGCAGCTATTCAATTATGATGTGGAAGTAACATTATGCTGTGGAAATAACTGCAAACTCTTCAAAATAGAAATATACTATTACCTGGAAAGGAATTATATGAACAATGCTAGGTATTTTTGTCATTCCCGGTGAACTCATTYGCAGGTGAAGGCTTAGAAAAGGGAAAACGTGTATTAGAGCCCTCCATGACAGTGCTGTAGGCTTGCAGTTCCCAGCAGGTCAGCTAAAGAGCTTAGCTTGCAGATTCAAGGCAATTAGTGGAAAAGCMGGTGTTTTTACTTGCACAGAGTAAAGTAGTGATAAGAAGATGAAATGTGTTCATTAGTTTCTCAGTTTTCTAAACTGTTCAGGGCAAGTCCTTACCCATTCCAGCTTGTGTTGGTCACCTCTCCCTTGCCTTGAAAGAAGAAGGTGTGTGATGTCTTTCAGCTGCTGCTCTAGATATGCAGTTCTGATCCGGGCAGTGACTGCCTGTGCGTCGCAGAAGAGCAGTCGCTAGCTTTTGCTTTCACTGTGCCCTTGCTTATAAGGAAAACATTTTTTTCCCCAGGCAACTTGTTACCCTTATCTTTAGTTGTAGGTGGAAGTTCCTGAGAGTCATGTGATGTAGCATATGTATAGTGATATCTAGCAGCAGTGTATATTACATGTGCAGATTTTTTTGGTGTTACATAAGTAATTTACGTACAGAAAGAGCATCAGTATATGCATCTATGGCAGAAGCATGTAATGTTGAACCACTGAGTTCTTAAGAACACAGCTTACATATACTTGTGCAGCGTGAATAATTGCTCTGGAGTATTTCCACAACTTCTTTAAGCACGCACTTTGTGGTTTTGGCATCTTATTCCTTTGTGTGGGGCATATGTTTAAATTTGAGTGCTCTGTAAACACAAGTTATCAGTACTGACTTCAACTCCTTCGATTGATTCACTTGGCCAGTCTAGCCAAAGGTGGGGCTGTGTTTCTGGACTTGGATAGACTTTATGGGGATCCCTGTATTCAGAGCGCYGGTCTGTTTGCACAGGCTGCACTCAGGGGACCTGTTAATAGGTAGTGTGGTGTTTCCCCACAGTCAGCTAATGGTTCCATGTGGACCTCCCCATTTAGCTCTTCTAATCAGGGTGTGGATTTCTTACGGAGGAAGTGATGCTAATTAACTCCTATTTCATTACTCCAGGGATGGAGTCTCCCAATTATGACCTGATGCTGTCTTGAAAATACTCTTGTTCTCATGTCTTAATTTAATTTTATGATTCTCTGCTCTTCTAATATATTAACTTACGTACTCATGGCCTTTCTAGATCAAAACTCTGAGCTTCAAAAATCTCTGTTCTGACTTCTTTAAAAGATTTCGTTGTAGGCACATTGGAGACTTTACTGATCCTCCTTGATGTTCCTAGTTCCCTTTTCCTTCCATGGTACAGTTCAGAAGGACTGGATTTAGCATTTAGAAATAAACCTGACCAGACAGTAGGTCAACGCAGAGGAGTAATAGGAGAGAAGCTGCTCTCCTGAACACGTGCTAGACATAATGTGAGTATGCCTCTAGTAACGTGACAGGATGTGCACCTCGCATATAGTCATTATCATATGGTCCGCATGCGTGCCACTTCTCCTCAAACTCGAGTGTGTGACGTGTGTAATGCTGCACGAGGAAGTGGAGAACGGGCTGCTGGAGCTCGCTGCTGCAGTGAGCCACAGGCAGTGCGTTCAGAGGGGTTGTGCAAACCGGCCCTTTAAAACAGGCATGAACTGACCTGATAGCTTCTGAGCATGTTAGAGTTAACCAAAACCAGGGTGCTTCTGGGCCGCGGTGGCGGCTGAGATCTCGTTCCTGGATGTCGGCATTAAAGGTATGCTTCTGATGCCTTATCCATATGGGTCGCACCCTSAGCCGTCCCTTGCTCTTGACTTCAGTGTCTTGTGAGGATCCAGCAGCGATTAGCAGTAGAAGGCTTCTGCCCGTCTATCCAGCTGTTCAAAATGTTACAGTATCCTGCCTTGCCTATTCTTTTTTAGAGGCAATAAATGAGGTTTTTGTAGAGGTGTAAAGCAGTACAGCAAGGTACAAGAGAATACCTTGTGCCAGTTCTTTCTCTTTGCTCTTTCCATCTGTTGTCATAGCAGAGTGCCTGAGAGATTGTAACCTTCTGCCTGGGAGCAGGAAGGCAAAGATAAGGCTGCAGGAGTTGTGGGTTAAATAATATGTAAGAAGCTCAAGAACTGTGCTTGCAATGCTAGAAAAGAAATTCCAACGCCACCAACGTGCTGGAATAATGCRTTTTCCTGTTAGCGTGACAGCTTTATTTACAAGTGCTGAGATTCTGAATATTGCTGATCATAAGGTGATTTTAACTGCAGGCATCTGAGGGCAGAAATTTGTTCCCAGATTCAGCCATACCAGCAACATTGAATATTGAATGAAATGCGTTTTTCAAAAAAATTTGATGTGGAGGAGCATTATGCCAGCAACCACTGGGAGAAGGAAACTAGGACAGCGTGAGAAGATGTCTGCTTTGTCCCTGTTATGTTTGGCAAGGGGGAGGGAAGGGGTTAGTGGCTCAGGGAAGAGGAATGTCACTTGACAAAATATGCACACCTCTCATGGATAAATAAGCTTCTGCTTCACTCTCCTGTTAGACCAATGGAATGAGTCATCCAGGCAATAGAACAGTCTTTCTGTATTATTCAGACGCTAAAATGTCCTCTCAGATAAAAGTAAAACATGCTTTTTCTTTTCAACAGGAAAAAGAGTACAAGAATGGATCTCTGTCATCTTATGCTTCTCTTTGATCTGTTTCAATTTTTACAATCTTCTCTCCTACTTGCGACTGGAACACACGCCCTCTGTTATTGTTGGGATATGTAAGTAGAAACAGTTTGCTGCAGTGAACAAGGCAAGACTGTCTGTTGTAATGCTGGGAACAAATATGTGATATTTTACACTTGCCTTATTACTAGAAAGGGAGAGGGACATTTGTGCATGTGCAATTATAGTGTCTCTGAGACAGAGTCTGCAAGAATCGTTACTACTTTCTTTCATTTCATTTCAGTGGCTTCTAAGGAMTCTCACGGGTAAAGTTTTTAACTTGTAGAGAAGTAGCTAATAGCTGTTTACTAAATGTGGTGTAAGAACACCACCTTGCAGTGTAGTTGTTGCAAGCATAAGGACTATTCAGAGGGAAAATAGCTGTCAGACTGTCAGAGCTGGGGGGGGGGGAACACTTGATCCACAAAAATATTTACAAGAACTTCTCAGAAAATAAAAGCTCTTATAAAAGGTGTCTCAGACACCACATTGGCTAGGATTTCTGGGGACTGATAATTAAAAATGAATACTTTGGAATCAGTATTATGCTTTCATGTCAGGATGTGAAATTTGGTCTTTACCCTAAGCACTGGCTGACTTTTCTAAGAGTATAAGAAAAGTTGCAGCTTCCTCGTGATAATAAATGTGGCTTTTGGTCTATTTTTATTTTGTTTGATTGGAAACCTAGGAAAGCAGGCTCAGTCTGGTGTCTGTGCCTCAGATGTAGAGAGGTATTAAAGCTGGCTGGATCTTGCCAGTGCAGAACTGGTCCTGCCTGAATGACCCTTTTAAGTGTAACATAAGTTTCAAATGCTTTGCCTCTTGCTGTGAGTGGAGGGTCTGTCTTTGAGTGTTATGACTGATCATTGCTGTTCATTGATTCTTGGATAGTAGATAGCTCCACGATTGTTATTCTTTTGTCTTGGAGTTCAGGAACCAATTTAGATAAATTATCTAAGCAATTTCTTCCTTCCTCTGCATCAGTTAGGAGTGGAGAAGGGGCAGGAAGAACTGTTTTTTAATTCAGGTATGGACTTTCGTTATGAAGAGTGCAGTATTGCTTTTTATGTCTTACTGAAGTGTTTTTAAATCTGCTGGTCCAATCCATATGCTGTTGGTTTTAGTGACTTAAACACAAGCATTCAAGATGGTTGTTGTAAGAAGAAGCAGGAATCTGATAGTGTTGCATTCCAAAGTGATTTTGAAGACAGTAAGTAGCAGCAGTCTTCTCCTGATCCTAAGATGTATTCTGAATACCGTAGTATACCACCCTGCTTTTTCAGGAGGTGTTATGGACATGTGTATTTACCAGAATAGTTACTACTTTATAAAATTAGATGCAGTGTGAGTTGGTGACTTTGCCTTTTTAGTGAAGGAGAAGAAGAAATAGTAAGGATTCTAGTTTTATGCCATACAACTTTATTGATAGAATTGGGTATTGCATGAAATTAACAGACAAGTTTTTTCTTCACAGAATAAGCTGGCTACTAAAAGGGCCTCCACAGTATTCATTACATCCTTCTCAGTCTAAACCTGTCCACAACTTGGATGTTGCTTAATAGAGAGAAAGTGTTATATGGACTCTGTATTATTAGTGTAGTAATGAAATGCTGCTGCACAGAAACATTCTTGAGAACAGGCTGAAGAGAGGGCAGTAGAATAGACTGAGCTGAAGCAGGTGGGCGCCAGTGGCCAGCTTGGCCTGGCTAACTTGGGCTTATCTGGGCAGTGAACGTGGTTATTGGTAGCTGGATTATCCTCCTTCAGATGAGAATGTTCTTATGGCAAAACTCTGTGCTCCTGTCTGTAAGATAACTCTTCTAGTCTACTGTCTGGTCATGCTGTGTGTGTGTGTGTCTTTTGTTTTTTGTTTTGTTTAATGTTGAAAGGCTTCAGAGATTTTTCCTGAAAAACATAAGGGTGACTAAACTGTGGGAAGGGCTCTGCATACAATGTGTATTGGCCATGGATGTATAAGAGGGAATGTGGGAAAAGGAAAGGGGATTAATTTTAAAAAATTGGAAGAATGTTAGCTCTGCAATGCAGAGCTTTCCTAATTTCCTGGTGAAATTCTAGCATGGAATGAGGCAGGGAAGAGRAGGGCAACTAAGTATTTTAACAGTCTTCTATTGTGCTTGCAGCATTTCTTGAATGCAATATTAACTGCTGCTTGTGGGTGTGTATAAATGCTTACRTATTTTTATGTGAACTGCCTTATTAACTGGAAGGAGATGAAATCATAATTATGACAYTGGATAAGATAGCTACAGGTGCTCAACTTCTGTATTTTGTAACAGAAGTAATTTTTCTATAGACAGAGTGTGAGTTGTATGTTTTAAAGGAAAATGGTGCTTTTTCATAGTCACTATTGTATATTACAAAACCAGCAGATTCAAATAGTGATACCTGAAAGATGCAATGAATTTGTGTCAAGGCTGAGAAGTAGTAGCCCCTGACGGCTGTTCAAACGTTACTGGCTTAGTGTCTGAGCGAAGGGCAAGCCGTGTCCTCCCACCACGAGTTGTTCCAGTTCATTTGCTGAACTTAGAATCTTTGCTGCCTCTTAGCTGATGAGATCGAGGTATTGAGAGGAATGGAGAAGAAAATGCCATGGGAACTATGCCCTCACGATAAGGAGAAATGTGGGAGAGATTCGGTAATGATGATTAACCTATAGTAGGATCTGCTTGCAACTGGCTTTCATCTCAAAGTTAATATTGATAAAAGCTCGAGTCCTCTCTTATCCTGGTTACCAGCCTAACTGATAAAGCAGCCAATTCACTGATAATATTATTTAAGTAGTAGTGAATGATTAAAGTAGCAGAATCTGGATTCTGTGTAAATAAAGAAGTGTGGAAATAACTGATAGCATGTATAAAAATGAGTGCAATAAAGTAYTGAGTGCTGCATACCATCCTGTTTTGCTGTCTTCAATACATCATGTCTCCAGATAAAGTGTGGATGATGTTAGATTCGCATCATACAGTGATGATTAGCTTTTACTAATTTTTGTGAAACTCATCTGCCTAACTGCTTCCCAAATAACCACATGCAATACAACTGGTAAGACAGAGGATATTGGGTCATGSACATCGTTGGATGTGTCCCCATTGAAAACCTTCCCGATGCTTAGGTTATAAAATTGACCTTTTAGTTGAAATCAGAAGATAAACATTCTGCTATTGAGCTAGCTCTTTATGAARTTCACGTCAGATCTTTGTCTTTGGAAATTACAGGAATTTGAGAAATTTGAAAGTGAGGAGTGAATTGGTCTTGTGTGTGTTGTCCTGGGCCCATTCATTAAGATAGACCCCCATGTGCTCTTATGTAAATATTTTTTTCTTTTAAGAAATGGAGACTAATTTGAGCCTTTATAACATTGTTTCACCTAGCCTAGACCCTGTCTATATAATGAAAGGCTGTGTTACTATCTTTTCTCTCAATGCCTTTAAAGGCACACATGGGTGTGGTTGAGTTATATTGCAAATATATTAATCTAGAAATACTTGGGACTAAAAAGATCTAATCTTCCTCGTACTGGCACTCGGAAAGCAGTCACTTCCTTGAGTGATGTGARCAGGCAATCTGCTTAGAAAGGAACTTGCATGGCTTTCTGTGGTTTGCTGTGTTGAATCGCCTACAGATACATTGTGCAGTGAGAGAAGGCAGGTGAGAAATGTATTATGTTTTAGAAAAACTTTTGAGCTACCTTCTTTTGTGCTGACTAAAGATGATCTTGCAGGAAAGGAAGAGGAACTCATGTGACTTGTCCATACCTTCCCCTCCTCACCCTCAAAAAAAAGAAAAAAGAGTAGGCAGAGGATGGATTTTCCCTTGTTTCTGTGCTAAATCTGGTCATGCCTTTTTCTGAATCTCTTCAGCTATGAGGAGCTGTGAAAACTCTCTTCATGCAAGCTGACAGTTAYGGGGAAGTAGATGTGAATTTAGTTATTTTGTATATAATATTTATGATTTTATGTATATACACATGTATGTTTTTAAACATATGTGTATATGTGTGCATATATATGAATGTATATACATCTGTAACTGTGCATGTAGGTGCACACGTATATGCTTAACTCTGGTGTAGGCTTGGCAGGAAAGCAGGATGTGATGAAGATTTGATACCCCYGTTTTGCCAGCTGAGACTGAACTTCCCATTGCAGTGGGACACCATCCCAGCAATCCAGCAGAAGCAGAGAGCAGCCTCTGCCACTTTGTAGGAGCTCAGTAATGCCGGAGGACAAGACTGGCATAGGTGTTCCTTCTGTGACAAAAGAAAAGTCTCACCAAAACAAATAAGATTAGGCTTGAAATCTCTTATACCTTAAGGCTCCTTTGTGGTGTGTAGCATATTATTCARTACACATGAGGTGTGTATATAGGTGGGGTATTAATAGCATCTAGATAAAAAGTTTGGCAAGTTACAGCACGGATTATGGTTTTCTTTCTTTTTCCTTCCCTGTGTCTTTCTGTGAGCTTTTAATGTTTTTTTGCCAGATTAGTTGACTTGTTTCTGATGCTTTTATCTGCAGCCAGGCTGTGTTCTTAGTAGATACTGTTTAATTRCAGCCTTATAAAAATTTGTTAAGTTTGTGTTCTAGCCTGCTTATATGCATAAAAACTGCCCCACATATCCTGCTATCTTTAGACAGGTAGGTTTGACACAACACAAGATTAATCACTGCTGAAGTGAGAGATAGGGAAATAATTTTTTCAATCCTCTTTGAAGCAGAGATGTCTAATTATTACTGGTGCTGTGGATTGAGAGAGCATGCAGAAAGAAATCACTTGGTGTATTTTTAAAATAGAAACTTGTTCTGATCAAGGCCCCAAGCCTTTTGTTCAAGGTTGAGTAGCTCTGCAGAGCTGCACCTTGGTTAGCTGCATTGCAGAGCCAAATGATGAGTATGTAATATGTCTGATATCAATGTGCCAGCTGTGGCACACGTTAAACGCACTCTAGAAACCATAGCTACTCTTTGGAATGGGCCGCTATGCATGCATATTGGCTGCTTCAAAATCCTGTCGCCTTATAGCAAAAAACAGAGCCTTCTTGTGTATCTATCATGACCTCACTTCATTTTGGACTTACTTTGTACACCGAAATGAATTTCCACTTGAAATTTTGATTTAAAGTTTCTTGAAATTACAGCAGAGGAAGCTTTAACAAATGAAAAATCTCCTTTATTTGAGTCTTGGCCCAAATAAATCAAGTCTTTGTCACCTGCAGTCTTGCCCCATTTGAAATAACTGTTGRTTACTTGGTAACTGTCAGTAATTTGGTGTTTTCCATCCTAAACTGTACCATCATCTGAATGTGAAGGCTCCACAAATTGTCATGATTAAAGAGGTGAAACTTCAATTCTATGTTTTTCTTGCACTGATTCAATTCAATAATACAATTTATATTGTTCACATCTTACCTTTTACTGTTAATCCATTTCAAATCAGGGTGTGTGTGTTAACATAGGAGCTCCATGTCTTTCCCGTTCCAAAGATCCTCTGGATTGTTGGTCTTGAAAGGGGAATTGTGGAACATAATTACTGTTTTGCACTGGGGCAGATGATTTTGATGCTAGTTATCTGTTCTTCATCTAACTCYGATTAGGGGACAAACTTCTGACACATGTGCTAACAGCTCTTCTCTGGCAGGATGGCTGAAGGCTATGCTGTCATGGGGGAGAGCTGAGCCAGCCTCCCTGCTTGATGTTGCTTATCTTGGAACTGGAGGGAAGCTGGTGACATGGCCCCATCCGTGCTTTCCTCCTTGGCTATTTGTGCGTACAGTGAACGTGCTATTCCTCTTTATCTTGGTGACGGGGACTAAGTGACAAAGAAAGCTCTGTTTGCTTGCTGTGTTGTCAGAGGCTCTCTTAAAGTTGCAGGGAACTTTGAGTAAAGGAATTAAGAAGTATAGGTCTCGGTGGTCCTGATTCACTCAAAATAGTGCCCCTTTCATTTCAAACCACCAAAAAATATCATGCTGGAGTCTTGCCCTAATGAAGCAGCGAGTTGTAGCGAATGTTGACAAAAGCGATCAACTTCAGCGGGGGAGCGCAGACCTTGAACAAAAGCAGCATTATGGCTGCTTATGTCCTAAGCCAGGCAGATGTTTAGGTATTAAGGTCTCCTCTGGGTGCAAACTTGTGTGCAGAAAGCCACCTGGTTCTGCTGAGAGTTCAGCTGACCCTGCTCGATTCCTGGGAGTATTTCACATGCGTGAAGCCAGAGGATTAGTTTGCTTAGTCACACTGGTGAAAGGATTGGATTTTTTTTCAGTGAGGGAAGCTTCACTCTTGATTTTCTTTTAGGATCCTTTGTTCTTTTTTCTCTCATTGTTTCTTCTGAAACACTTAGTCACTTTTTTTTCTTCTGAAAATGCATCACTGGAAGAAGTACCCACAATGGTGGCACTTGTATAAGACCTTGAGGCCAAGGTAAAGTTGACAGGATTCTGTTATTTAAATGTGACAGGTGTTTCACAAATGCTCTATCAGCTGAAGAAATAATAGGAATAGTTTGCTTTGCACTATCAGACTAAGACTAAAGACTTGAATTCAAAATTTGGCCATTCCTATCATTGAGTTTATGGGATAGTGCTTCCTGTCCAAGTCATCCTTTTGGTAGATGAACGCTTGCTTTAGAAGCAGCCACTGTTCGACTCCAGGGGAGACGGTACCCATTTCCTTGGGGATCTCCTTTTCCTGGTGCCTTCTGACCTGGAGGCTCGCATTGAGGTCTCCGTCGCGGCTAATGGGGAGGCAAGGGATGTGCCTGTGTTCCAGACAAGTGTTGCTGGGAAGAAGTGGATTCTGCTGGCTTCCTTGTATGCATGAGATTATTGGGGGAAGGAGGAGAAGTCTTCTGTATCTTATCATTCTTGCAAAATAAACTCAAAAAGCATGGTGTGATCACTGGGTGAAGGGCGCTATTGTATAACAAAAATATTAGGAGTTGATATTCATTTTCTATCTTGAACGTTGGCAAATATTTTCATCTGTTGAAAGCCTTAACTATAAGGAAGATGCCTACAAGCAGAAGGGAGGAAACTTGACGTACTACTGTTCTTGGCTATGCAGGCGTAGCCCATATTTGTCAAAATTGGAAAGAATTTGCTGGTCATCTACTCTAGTCACTTCTGTTGCTGTGTAAGCTGTGTCTATAATGTACTGTTTTATTTTGTTTACTTTTTGCTCACCTTCCGCCTGAGGCATCCTCTCTGTGGCTTAGGTTAGTTTTTTTCCAGTCTCTGGAGCATGTTTGTTATAGGCATGGTTTATTTGAAAATCTAGCTGTAATATAATAATAAAACTATATAGTTATATATTATAGCTATATCTAACAATATAATATGCAGGCCTTTCTTTTATTCCATAGTTCAGCTGTGTTCTCTGCTTACTTCCACTGTTAGCTCCAGTTTTGACTGAGTATTTCTCAGCTTGACACAGGCAAAATGATTAACTTTTCTTTTTAAGCTGTTACATTTTATACTTGCTAAAACGCTCAGGGATTACTTTCTTAGTTTTGTAACTTGCCATAGTATCAAACCCTTGCCTTCTGGGATACAAACCAGGACTGTACTGCAGTAAACGCCCTAAATGTGGAGTGCAGGTGACTGAGACGTATTTTATTTTTTGAGCATATATGTAACAAATAGCTGTTATTTTAGCATATTGATTTTAATAGAAAATGAAAAATCTGTCTGTCATGGAATTAGCCTCCCCCTTTGACTCTTTTGTACTGTAACATTCAACTAGTTCATATAGTCACTGATTAAAAAGGACTGTACTTCTCTATGATGTTACACAATTGCACAAAGTTATTATTTAATATCATATGGTGAGGATTGCCCCCCCTCYTCCCCCTGGCCAAAGACTCTCTAACTGAAATTTTATAGTAAAAATGAAACCTCGTCTGTTCCCCTGTGAGGCTTCCGTGTTAGAATTTGCGAATTAACTATGCAAAGTCAGGCTCACGCTTGGCTGTACAAAACCTCGGTGAAGAACAACTTTTTGTTGTAACATGCAAACATGCAAAATATCTGTTGAACAACTTACATCTGAAATGTCCCCCTCGTTTGGCTTCTTTCCTCTCATGCCTGAGTGTAGTCAAGTTGCAGGAAGTGGTTTATGACTTGCTTAGAAATTCTTCATTAAGGTTGTAAGTTGTAAACTTGTAATTTTGTACTTAGCAAGGAAGAGGAGGCTTTTCTTTAACACTAACTCCTACGTATTATCTGGTTTATGAACAGACCACAAGCAGCAGCAAAACTGTGTTGGGTCAATTATATGTTTGGGTCAACTGTGCTTGCTCTCTTGTGCTCCCATTGCCAAGCAGGTGACTTGGCAGTCTCAGCGAGGGACTGTCATCCTGTGACATGTCCCCTGCCTTCCTAGGCACTGTCCTAAGGATGCCTGAAGTTTCACAAATAAGGGATGGTTGGAAAAGTACAGCCCTTCTAGCAAATGGAGGTCTGCTACCTCTAAATCCTTGTTAAATCACCAGCACAGAAATGGTATTTGTGTTTATCTTTTTGGACTTCTGTCATGTGTTCGCTTACTTTAAAATGTCTGCAGCTGATTAGACTTCATTTGTATGCCTTTGGTCTCCCTGCATACTAGACTTGTTTCTTCTTCTGATTCAGCAGTGTCTGCTTTCTAAACAAAGAAAAAAATCTCCTCTTGAGCATACTCTGCAGCTTGCTTTTTAGCTGAAACGCCTTCTCCCCTCCTCCCCCTGCGTTTTCTGTATGTTCACTTCCTCCTCAAATATATACTATAGATGGGTTCTTCCATCCTACACCTCAGCAGGTTAGATTAAAGAATCTAAGGTATATAGCGAAGTATTTCTGTAATGCTTTTCTGGTTTTGCTTCTCTTCAGCATGCGAATCCACTGTTTACAGTTCATACATGAATACTGTGGATATCCTGCCTTCTCTGACTCTGATTAACGTGTAATGAAATATGGTTTGACAGCCCTGAACATATCTTGCCCTCCCGACCTTGATGACAGAGCATTAAGATCTGTACCATCTCAGAGCAGTAACTAAACACCTGTGCCTTAGTTCTCCCTTTTTAAATAAAGACAATACTAGGTGTATGAGAGTACTGAGATTAATTCTTTGGTGTCTGACATGCTTTCAAAGTCTGCAGATCAGATGCAAAGTCTTACAATGCTTCCTATATATTACCTGTGTTACAGTTTGTGCTCTCTCATTATGGCTCTTCATACATGACTACCGAAGAGCGAGTAAGCCGTTTTGCAGTACTGCTGAAACACGGCTTCCAGCAGTTGGGTATTTCAGGCTGCCTTAGCGTAAGGCACAGTTTCAGGCACTACTCACTTTCTTCTTAGCTTGCTACAAGTTGGCATCAGAGTAACACGTGAAACTTCTGTGAACTATGAGTATTTTGCTTCTATTTTTGTTTGTTCTTTCTGCTGTTATTTCAGATATTTCTGCTCTAATAGTGCAGTATGCTGGAGGTGATGCGAAAACTGGTTAATAGGATGATTACCTCAGCAAGAATGGTATTTGAGTTGTTGTGAAGTTTTGTTTAGATATCTTCCCTCTAATGCAAGGCTGTTTGCTCTTTCAGCTGCTCAGTGCAGCTCCCAAAGCTTTTGTGCTCCACACAGTCTCTGTAGCTGTAGCTTACACGTGTGGTCTGAAACAAAACAAGTGTATACTGCTTATACAAACGAGTTTACTGCTTATAAAATGTGATTTATCTTCAGTACAGTAAAGCCAAGAGAAGTAATCAAAAGCATGGCTTCCTACTTTTAGGAAATACATAAAGCTTGAAGTGTCTACTACTGTAAGATTTTAGTCTGATTAGGCAATGGATTCATGAGTGGGGATTGACTTTTATATCCTGAAAGAAAAGCATTTTAGGGCAGAAGGTGCCATACTAATCCTGACTTTTATTTCTTCTAATTTTTCTGAAAACAAAAGGGAGGAAGAAAAGGAATGCAGAGGTAAGGGGTTAGCTAAGCAAAATGTAACCATGAGGAGAAGTAAATCTAAAATATGCTATGCTGCATACATTGTAGGTAATTGCCATCCCCTAAAGATGAAGAGCACTTGTTCAATATGAACAAAACAACTTGGTCCTCTTTCATGTTCCAAAAATATCAGGTCTTTAGCAATCCTGCTAATGTTAAAAATTTCACTAAACTGGGCTCTGCAGGCAGCTGACCTAGGCATTGATTGGAGTAGGAAGGTTGACACCGGCCAAAGTCCAGATCATGACCAGGGTAAATAAAMGCAGTAAGATTTATGGGAAAAGATGTGCATTCATTGTCTTGTTTCCTGGTACATCTTGGATTGTTTGCGGTAGTGTGAGAGGAGGGAAAGTAACAAAATGACTTGGAGCCAAAGCAAGATGAACCAGTACACCAACAATTTTAACTTTTGATTTGGATTATAAGTGAGATGGAACTGTCTTGCCTAACTTCCTGGCAGGCAGAGATCTACCTGCCCATCTCAGAAAGCATCAAAGCTATAACTGAGAAGCTGTGCTTGAAGGAAGTCTGTAGACAGGTGGAGAAATGAATACTTGCTAGTGCAGGAGAAAGCCAGGTAGCAGAGGAAAAAGCCAGGATTCTGCTAGCTTTGCAGACATCTGAAGGAGAGCTGGTGAGGTAGTGAAAGCAGAAATGAATTTCCTGCATCGCTTTTAATTTGCAACGCCCTGCTGTTTCTGGTGCAAAGACTGTGTTACAATGGGCTACTTCTGTAAACAACCTGCTTCTGTAAACATCAGCTGGGGAAACTAAAGAACTRTGTTCCAGCCACTTGACCTGACTCTGTGACTAGTTCTCTGGCTTACATGGCTTCCTGTGGGCAGTTAACAAGCTTCTCTGAAATTTGAGCTACTGGACATGCCAATAGTAAGTGACTGTGTCTTATACACTGGGCACCAAATAACACTAGGGGATTGCCAACTGAGCTGCTTTGAAACATATACTTTGTACACGTCATCTCTTTATTTCTGTTGCTGTGACTCATTCAACAATAGTCTGCAAGATCAGTGTAAATGTTTTAGCTGGCATGAATTTCCTATATGACTTGAAGGGAGTAGCACCGAAAACGGATCATATCAATTTCCAGGTATATCATATTTGCCTAATAGCTAGTAGCTATTTTGAAATCTGGGTCATGGTTCTGCTTAACTGTTTTAAACAGAACTGCAGGTAAGAAATGTGTATTGCCTTTCCCTTTTGAGAGCTTCACCACTGGCTCTACAGAGAATCAAGTATGCCTGCGTACTCACTTTGCTGGGTGGTTGATCTCAGAATAGCTGAACAGAAACATCTTTCTGTTAACCTGAAGGAGCAGCACTACCCTGAAAGAGGATCCTGATTCTTAATCTGGTTCATTATTCAACAAATCTAGACTACATCCAGACCTGGGTAACCTCTGTCAAAACCCATTCCAAGCAAGATGTGCAGACTAGAGCTAGTACCTGTTGGTGTGTGTGCTTTAAAGGCCCTCAAGCACAGAGGTTCCAGTGCAGTCTCTCCATCTTTGCTGTGTTGCTATAGTCATACTGTTTTTCTCCAAGTYTTCCCATTAAGAAGGGAGCTTCTGGGGCAATCTTTTCTGAATTTTCTTCCTCAAGAGAGGAGAGAGCCTGGCAGTAGCGCGCGCACAGGAGAGCGTCTTAAATTCTCTTGGAGACTTCATTAGTCTTCATTGGAGACTTGGGAACCTGGGAATAAGATTTCCCCTGCAGATGAGGAATGATAGGGTGTCAGACTCCATCTGACAGATCTATGATTGGAAAATGTTCTGATCAAATAACATTTCTTGTGCCCATACTCTTAAATGTCAGGATTACCCACAAACTTTGGTAGGTAGAAGGTCATCCAGAACATAAAGGCAAAAATATGACTTTATGTGAAAGAAAGGAAAACCACCTTTACCTGGTCACAATTTGAAAGTACTTGTGGTTGGCAGCTAGAAAAGTATTTGCACTTGTAAAATCTTGCAATGACCTTCGTTTAATGGTGTATCCAAATTAGTACACAAGTATCGCAAGTGTAGGATGTCCCTAACAGGATCACTAGAGTGGTTTCTGGGGCCTCCACTTACAGTGTTGTGGATGACCCAGTCTTAAAGTTGCTTGACTTTTTAGTCTTATTTTGTAAATAGTCTTGCTGTACCCAGGAGTGGCTTCTTAATTAGTGTTTACCTATATTTATTGGAGTTTGGTGTTTCATGTTGATAGACACAAGGACTCAGGGATAAGAGGATCTGCAGATAGTATAATCTCTTGAGATGGCTTTAGCAGCTCTTATAGCCAACTAACCTCTTAAACAGCACAGAAAAAGAGCAGGTCCAGTGAGAAGGTGCATCTAAAAGAAGATCTAAATGATTCATATTTAACTTAAATTTCACATACCAGCAACTGTGAAGATTTGTCAAGCTCTTCTGTAGGAGATAGGCCAAACAAAATCTTGGTGTAGTTTTAGTGAAGACTAACTGTCCGTATGGTGTCTCATTAAACTCTTATTCCTATTCCAAGCCTGGCCTTGTATGCATTCAGAATGGGGTTGATCTCATGTTGTGTACCTCTAAGTTAGAAGTAAACAAGCRAACTTGTTTTACAAATTGAAAATGTGAATCCTGCAGTAAAAATGATTTTATATATCTAACTGTCTGTCTTTTTCCATTCAAGTTGCAGGAGTTATTACAGCTGACTTTCTATCAGGATTATTTCACTGGGGAGCAGACACCTGGGGTTCTGTGGAGCTACCCATAGTTGGAAAGGTTTGAGTTTCTTATCCTTAAACATCAAAAACTTTTGAAATACTTTTCTGAAACACTTCCAATATTATAACGCTTGCATCCCAGCTCTATTGGACTGTACATACAAGCTGTGCTTTTCTTGCAATCTTGCGAATGTGACCTGTTCTCTGTGCTGCCCCCCACTTTGGCCCCTAATACCCTTCTCTGCTAAATGGCACAATGTAATGTTGGTTAAGTGCACTGAGCATCGTATTTACACTTGGTCTAGATGACATGTACAAGGTGACACCATTCCATTTTATCTCCCTGATTAGGGATTGCGCACAGTTTTGCAATATCAGTGTTCCCAGACAGTGGGAATGGCCTACGATGCCACAAGTGCAGAAACCTGGCTAGACTTCTGTAGAACTTCCAAAAGGTCAATAAATGCAGAGATGGGCAGAATTTAGGTGCTGTCCTGCTTCATCAGGTACCTTATTCCTGTAGCTAAACTCTCTGAAAGATGACTTGAAAACATGGAGAAGCTCTAGTAAGAAACTTCTCCAGTTCTTTGTGCTCTTGGCACCTATTCAGTAAATGCAGATGTACTAGGATGGTGATCAGGGAAGATTTAGATCACYCATCTCTAGCTGCAAGTGCCAGATGCTTGGAGGAAAGTCCACTGATTCCTATAATAAGCAAATATCTGTTCTTAAAGTAGACTTCTTCATAGATGCCATTAATTACTCCTCACATTGCAGTATTAGGAGGATCTTTATTTTTTAAAAGAATATATATGGGATATTCTTTGTAGTTAAACAGAAGTACATRAACCAGTACAGCAAACTTAAGACTATTGGTTTTAGGCTTATTTTTATTTACCTTCAATAGACTTAGTAGTCCTTGAATCCTGGTATCTGTGGAGCATAGTTCAAAAAAAAAAAATTACCACCACAGGAGACTATGCTCTAAATAAACACAGAGTTCAGACTGATCAGAACACTTTTGTATAGACTGTACATGATGTATGTGTTAAAAGCAAATAAGCGTGCTTGTTTTACTGTCTCTGTCCTACTTACTATATTTCACGTTCTTTGGGATTGTAAATTGAGATGCCATTTCTATTCCCAGAGGAGACTTCTCTGTATTCTATTTGACTTGCATTGGTTTGTCTATGCCATTTAACTTTCATCTTGTCTACTAATGCAGTCATTTATAGCCCATACAAAGTGTTGGACTGAGTTTTGTTTCTATTGTTGCCTTGTTTTATGCTGCTTAGCAAGTGACTTGCGATTTTTCTTTTCCTGTGAAATTAGGATGATGCTTCTTTGTTTCTGAGATCTAAAAACTAAACACCCTAAGTGAATATTAACAAGAATAAAATTGAAGAGCAATTCAAAACTGGATTTGAATTTAGGAATTTAATTGCTTTGCAAATATAAATCAAATTATTTTAAATGTTATAATTGCAAAAATTTGAACCTTGTTTTCTTTCTTGGTAGTAGGGAAGTCTCCCAAATGCAGTCATCAGATTTGAGTCTGATACTTTTTTTGATCATTCTTGATTCATGGTGTTGTGTTTTTTAATTTGTTCTCTCAGGCTTTCATCAGACCATTTAGAGAACATCATATTGACCCCACAGCGATTACCAGACATGATTTCATAGAGACCAATGGAGACAACTGCTTTATGACATTAGTCCCGTTGGCAAACATGGCATACAAATTTGTTTCTTTTTCCCCAGGTAAGCTGTTACTCATGACTTATGTGGCTTTAGAGTTTTTGTTGATATTCAGATGAGCATTTGTCTTTGTGAGGGTGGAAGAAATCAGTGAACGTGAATGACAAGTATGTAAACTGTGAATGGAAGCATGCTCCCTGGAGAAGGGAGGGGATCGCTCTTGCTCACCCTCTTTTTGTTGTAGTTGTTGAAAAGGGGTATGGGATTTTTGTCTGGCCCAACAAAGAATCTATGACTGAAGAGTCTCTTAAGGAAGCATTAGAAGTTATAGTAATTATTCTTTTTTTATAGGCTTTCTGGGATCAAACTGTGGGTATATAGTGAAATTTATTGTTCTAAACTACCTAAAAATGCTTTGTTTGTGCAGAAATACTTTACTTACCAAACAGAAGTGCAAGAATTTAAGGATGAATTTAATTTTATAGATAGTAAATTAAGAATTCAAGTTCCTGTTTATGCTGAGTTGATGGACTTCGGCACTTACCAGTCTGCCTCGGAACATTCTGAAATTGTTTATGGCTCACTAGCTCTTGTGACACTCTTGCCAAAGCCTCTTGGTTGAGGCCCTTGTTAGTTCCTGCAGCACTGAGCAGCTCTGGCTGGGCAAGACATCATTTTCCTAGTAGAAAGCTACCTTTTCATAAGCAATATTTAAAACTGCAAATTTTGTTTTGCAGAGGCATTATATGAAACATGTCCTTGGGAGTGTTATGTCTTTGCCCTGATCATCTTCATAACCATGACGAACCAGATTCACAAGTGGTCTCACACGTACTTTGGTCTTCCTCGTTGGGTCATCTTTCTACAGGACTGGCATGTTATCCTGCCACGGAAACACCACAGGATCCACCATGTGTCTCCACATGAAACATATTTCTGCATTACCACTGGTAATGTATTCTGGTTCATCCTGCAAACTCTTTTCACCAATCTGTAGTACAATTCACCTGGCAAGATGTACTTTGGTGACAACCTATAAAATACAGAAAATGTGATGTGGCAAAACTGCTTAGTTTCACAAGAGCTCGTGTGGCTTTAGCTGTTGCTGTTGCATAAAAAAGAAATGTAAATTAAGGTTTTAAAAAGAAGGTGGGGGAAGGTTCATGATTGGCTAAAAGGTGACTTTGATGGGATAGTCAACAATACTGAGATCTGATTGAATGACACTTTGGGAATCTCATGCTAGTAACGCATTTCATTCATTGAAGTCTGAAAGCTGCTGTTCCCTCTTACACAAAGAACGTCATATCATTTGCAAGTGCGTCTTACCTCAAATGCTGATTTACAGAGAAAAGCTTTTGGATTTTCAGCAGTCGTTCATTCTGATTTGAGGCAGAGGAGAGGAGAGACTAGCAAGAAACTGATCTTGGATTTGGGGTCTCCTTATATCTATACTCCATTTTATGCTCACTGTACAGGTAGATATACTCAAACACCAGTGTTGCACAATCCTGAGTAAGTTATCAAGTTCATCAAACAGCTGGAAATGAATTACTTCAGTTCTTGATTCAGTTATTGGCTTTGACAAACAGTTTCTCTGTCAGTTTTGAAATCTGYGCCAAGAAACAAATCCAGTTGTAGTGACCAGAATGTCATGTAAAAGTGCTGTACAACTATGAAGCTTGATTTGACAGATGATGGCAAAAATCTTGCTACCCTAAGTGCTTGTTTCAGTCCTACTATGTTCTGAAGTGATAGAGGCAGAAAACTGAAAGTTGGAGCTTGACCATTAATAGTGGCCTTCAGCTAGTTGCTTTTGTTTTCTTGTCTGCTTAAAAAAGGATGAGCTACATGTTCTTCTTTTTAATCAGTGCTTTCTGTAAGTGTTCATACCATACTAGTCTGACATAACACAGCATGATAGATTGTTCCACTGAAAAATGTGAATATACAAAGTGCTTCTGCAGCCCTAACACTTTTTCAGCTAGGACAGAAGTGAGAGGGAAAACAAAAATGTGCAATTAGTGCACTATTTAAAACGGGCCTTTATTTTGTAAAATATGACTAGTTATTGTGCTTGGTAGTGATTAAGTGCAAGGCACATTACAGTTACCCTAAGAGCTAGACTGCCAAGTCCGAAGCGTGTACTTGGTTTCAGAGCTAATCTCTGCACATAGAGGTCTGCCATTGTATCATTGCCAGGGAAAGTGTCAGATAACAGCTTTCTGGCATTCCCAATGTTAAAGCTTTCAGACTGGTTGCCATTTTTAGACACCAGGAAGGAGGAGTCCATTCCCTGAGGGAGCTGGTTGTGTTAATGAGATTTGTATGGGATGCTTTCCCAAAGGTCATCAGTACACAGTGAGCTGAGTGGGACTGCAGTATCGCAGGTGAGCAAGGAAAGGCCATGTCCAACTACAGAAGCTGTGCCTGTTTTGATCATTAAAGCTGTAATTATGTCTGATTAGGAAGGATCTTGCTTTCTGGAAATACGATGTTACTTGTCAGCAGTGGCTATCCTGAATGTTCTTTCATTTTAGTATTTCTTTCCCAGAATGTTAACATCAGACTAAAACAGCAGCAGCAAGACCGGTTGTATTCCTTTTGCTGACTGTGCCACTGCTGTAGGGGTGTTACTTGGACCTTGCGAAGCTGGCTCTGTGGGAGCTTTCGCATGTTTGAGTCTTGCTTCTACYAGCCTGCCTTTTAGCCACCTCTTTCCTCCAACATGAACCTCTGCTGCTTGCTCATTGTTTTTGTTGAGGTAACAGCATTTTCTTCACATTCCTGCCTTTCATTTGGTTTCCTTTCCTTACACTCTTCTCCCTGTACATTTTGTGGAAAAGGGAAAAATGTGCAATGTAGGTACTTGTATAACTTCTGTAAGTGTGGGATAGCTAATATAACCCTGTGTACATCCATCTTTCTGGTTGTAGGAGAACTTCTACAGGGTAATAACATTTTGCAGCTCTGATTTGTTTTGGTTTTCTTAAAGTTATTGCACTATTTAATAAAACAGAGACCTAAAGTTACTATGTAATACACTGTGACAAAAAAACCCTGTGAAGTTGCCTCTCATGCACTCTTCTTTTGGTTATAGGTAATTAGGTTGGCTTCAAAGAACAGTATTAGAAAAGCAAGTTAATTAACCTACTAATTAATATCCCAAGAGTAAGACACAGCCCTTCTGAATTCAGTATGAAGCATATTAAGCATGTGTGAGTTCCAGCTTTGCAGTCTGTGCAACATAACATTTCTACAAAACACTTGAAATATCATCGAAATATCCTGCCCTCTTAATCCAGTAAAGTGTCCACCTTGAGCTATCATTAGTTGCAATGTGGCACTACAGCAAGATTTTTCCCATCGCAGGCTTCAATAGTAATTGGTTAAGCAAACATTAGTTTTGCACAGGGAGAGCATAATATGTTTAAGTACCTTAAAAAGGCAAACTGATATTGGCACTATCAAAATTTGAGGCTTTTTGGTTTTTAATAAGTCGAAAACAAAAAAGGAAAAAAGAACAAGATCTTTGCTTTGCTGAGCCTTAGTTTAGGCCTGTTTAGGCCTCAAGATGAAATCTAGTGTGTGTGTGCGCGGGTGCGATGTGAGATTTCAATGCCCTGTTGTATGCATTTATTTTTCTGCTGTACTAGCTAGTGAGAAACAAGGAGAAAAGCCAAGCTTTCAATGATGAGGAAACTGTAATCAGCGGAAAAATAGCTGGATTTTTTTTGAATGTCAACACTAAATCCAAGGTGCTACTAATAAGAATGTCTTGCTTCTAATGAAAATCCATTTAACTAGATGGTCTGTTTTCTGATAGTTTTGTGCAATGGCCAGTATTGTTAGCTAGTTCTCCGCCTCTGAACTCTTCTTACATTTGCCATGTGTTTAAWTTAAAGAATGTTATTAAATAAACACTGCAAGACATTAAACTTTGGATGACATAACTTAAACTAATCTTTCTTTTTTTTTTCTTTTTTTCTTTTTTTTCCCCCTCTCTTTTATAATCTCTCAGGTTGGCTGAACTATCCATTAGAGAAGATAGGATTCTGGAGGTGCTTGGAGAACATTATCCAAGGAGTTACTGGGGAGAAGCCAAGAGCAGATGACATGAAATGGGCTCAAAAAATTAAATAACTTTTGCCAGCCTTCTGCAATCCTCATCTTTGTTGCCAATGTTTTTTAAAAAAAGCCATCAGCCAAATTCAAGACTTGCAAAGAAATAACAGACTCTAAAGCACAAACTAAAAAGTGCTAACACAGACTGTAATTACAGAACTAATTCTTAAAACAATACTTGAAATGAAGATGATTACTCTTACTGAGCACCTTTTGTTTAGCCACGTCTGCTTACATCTTAGAAAATACTTCATCATTGTATCTTGTAAAAGCTATCAGGCAAGCCAGAAGGCAGGACAGTCACTCCATTGATACATGGTGGCATAGTAAACGTGTTGTATCAACATTATTTAACACTTCAAAAATAGCTTGTTGCCTAAGACCTACAGGGGGAATGGTGACGACAGTTTGTCACTTCATGGTTGAGACCAAATACACTTCATGAAAACAGTGTGTCAGAGTAATGGAAGCCTATAAAATCATCACTGTTCAATGCACTTAGTGGTTGGTAAACTTACAGTTCCATCTTCACTATCATGTTAAATCTAGTTGATGTAATGTGGAACAGACTTTGAGAATCCCGCTCCATCAGTGGGCCATGAGTCCTTAAGTGTCTTCAGTTTCCCTTGAAATAAAATTGTTCTACTCTCTACATGGAATTGAGCAAACCATTTCTGCATAAGCCTTCAACTGTACCTTAACAGGTGTCCGAGGAGAGGGAGGGCACACTGTACAACACAGGCTTGTGTTAGTTCATGCGGAGTGCTCACTGATGAGAGCCTTCTATTAAGTGTTTCCTACCCTGATAATAAGTGTTTAAAATAGTTCTAGCATTGGGCATATTGCAAATAGCTGTATTCAAGAGCTCAAGGTATCAAACTTGTGATGTTAGAAGGGAAATGTCAATGATCTTTTTTTTTTTTTTAAGGTGCTTGCTTGTTTCTGTAAATAATATAAAGCCTTAATCTCTTCTTGTGTAATGGAATAATATTTTAATGTGATGTTTGAATGTATATAATATTTATAACAAAGCAGTTGGATAATACTAATCATGTTTGTTAAGTCTTGTTGCTGTTCTTCATTCATGCATTCTCAGTGTTCAGTTCAAAAATTTGATCATTTAGCTGCTAAATATTTGATGTTATTCCAGCTATCTGAAACATTTTGCAGCCTATTAACTCTTGTTTAGGTTGAAGCAGTCAATTATTTTTCAAGTTTGTAGGAGCTTGACACTACACTACACCAGACTTCAATACCTTTCCAGATGTGCAGCTCATACTGCATTAGATACTAAGGATTAACTGTTGGACTGGGGAAAATATCTTTCCTTAACACGTTCTCAAGTGTCCACATCCAACAGGCACTTTATCAAGTGAACATGATGCACATCTTGTTTGATTCTCTCCTAAATGAAAGCTTATCAAAGGTGAAATCTAAGTCTCCTTTCCCTCCTCAGGAGTAACGGTGTTGAATTCAAACTGTCCTTTCCTTAAGTGCATGGTAAGGGTTTTTTAAGTCATAGGTAAGAGCCTGCTGTAGACTAACCTTGATCTGAAATCATTGTGCCTGTAAACTTTTAAATATCAACTTCAAATATGATGGAGCACAACTTCTTAAAGGATTGGAGCTTGGCAACTTCGCTTCCCTGGGAACTGCTGAATGTAGAAGTGTCTGAGCTGGTTCTATGGATTGAAGTCCCAGCTGGTACTTTGGTTACCAAGTATTTAAGGTATTAGAATGATTCAAACCCTGGAGAGAACTTGTGTTTGCCATTACACAAAATGAGTGTCTGCTCCAGATGTCATAGTCAATATCGGGTTTCCATGTAATTTTGGAAGTAAAAAATACTCCTACTTTTAGGTAGGAGTCCTAAAACCCACTTATTTGAAACTGGGGGGGAAGAGGGAAGGAATCCTTTAATGCTCTTACTGTGGAAGACAGATGTATGATTTTGTATCATGTTTGGGGGAAGGCTAGGTGGTCCCCTCTCTTCCCCAGCCCCTCCATGGCAAGCCTTGGCAAGAAAGGCTGTACGTGAGAACACCTGGCACTGGGGAGAGCAGCCAGCTGCTCCCAAACTTAAAGAAGGTTGTTGCAAGCTGGCACGTCCTTTGTTAAATATTGCCTGTTTCTTGTCCCAGATCTGGGCTTTTGAGCACTCTTAGTAGCTGAAGCTTTTGGTCTAGTAGGTGTGAAAAGTGTTTAAAAAGTGCTGGGTGCTCGTGGGGTGGGGATGAAAACTGCTGTGCGTTCTGGACAAGGAACGCTGCTCCTCCCGCTTCTCCCCCTCCAGTGCCTGAGTATCCTGCGGTTTTAGGTGTAAAGTTGTAGTCGAGAAACAACATCTATTGCTGTGAGTACAAAGAACTGCTGTAGTTATTTCTGAGGCTTTCACATTGACAAAAATTTAAATTTTTGTCAGCTCCTAGCTTGAGTCTCCCATAATCCATAGTCTTAGAGATTTATTAGTCCTTGGTTGTCTGTCCCTACTGTCCCTCTCATCCGTCTCTTCCCTTTCCCTCCCCCTCCACCCAAGTTTAAGTTTAATAAACTGATGTTGAAGCCCAGTATAGAGCCTAGTGGATGCTCAGGACTCCTGTGTAACACAGCCTTAACCACTAAGCCATTTATAAGCTGATCTTTTACCAAGAATTTAAATACCAAGTGAACAGCAGTACTGCAGTGTGTTTAACAAGTGGATTTGAAACACATATAAATTATCAGAGTTTACACTTAAAGGATCTTGTTGAAGATAATTGCGTGTTGGCCAATTCTGTCTCAGTCACTTGTTTTACAGTAGTCTTAGTGGAAATAAATCYGATCTACTAATACTGGCTACCGCTGTGCCTATCTACCTATTAATCTTGTGTAATTATAAGAAACTGGGACAACATTTAATCTCTGGCTGCTGATTTACACGGTCCTAAATAACACAGTCATGGGCTAATGTTGTACTCAACTCCTGATGCAGTGCTTGCTCATTAGTGACTCACCGTTTGACATCGCTGGCATCTCTCGGGGTCCTTCGTTAAGTATCTGTTCATCAGGCAGGGGAGAGGGGATGTGGCAGCGAGCACGCTTTGGTTTTGTAATCCTTGATCTTTGCCTAACTGCTGTGAGTTCAGAGGAATATCTCAAAGCTTCCTAAGCCGAGAGGCAGGTTAATGAATACCTATGAGTCAGCTTCTTTTTCAGTCTTCAGTTGGTTTCTGGAAACTGTTTTACCAGTTTAAATGGTGAATGCTGCTGTAAAATCAGTTTGGCAATTCTGGTGCAAGGCTATGTGGATGCTTCTTAACAGATATAAATCTGGCTTAAGATAAATTTATCCTAAGTTGATTAGGAACCAATTAGAGCTAAAGCAGAATAAGCCACTCCTTTTAAACTCCAGAGATGGCTCGTATTTCACTTTAACTAATCCATTTTAAAAGCCRTTTGATTTAAGTCTAAATCTTTTCTGCAGGAAAAACAAGGTTAGCTTCTTCCTCCCTGGGTCTTCAAAGGAAGCAGAAATACTCTCTAAAAGTCTTTCAGGCTTTTAACTTCTGCCAAGTTTGCCCTACAACTTGCAGGCTACTTGTGATAGTGCAAGAGCCTGGTAGCAGCAGCTGTATTTCTTTCCATGCACTTGTGCTGTTGCAGGGAGATCCTACGAGCGTAGCTATTTTGGGCCCTGTCTACAAGGGAAAGTATGTTACGGTGAACTGATGCAGATTACTGCAAAGCACCTTTCTACCCCCTCTGCCTTTTCTTAAAGAGCAGTATCTGGTGTGTGAGTTGCAGAAAACTAGTTCTCTGGCAGCCTAGTGGGGTGGTTCTTGCTGTTTGCCGTAAAGTTCACACTGATGTATTTTAAACTGCTCAGCTTTCTGATATTCCTCCATTTCTCCAGCTGTTCTTTGTGGGGCTGCAGGATCAGCTTGTGCGGTTCTCTGTGCAGGTCCGCAGCCTTGGCCTCTGTGCCGCACTGCCTCTCCTGGGAGGTGCTGGGGAACGCCAGGGAGCGGAGCGCTCAGTGCCAGCAGTCGCCGGAATAAAGTTGAAGCTGTTGCACCAACCAACGAAATGAGATGTTCTTTAGGCCAGCCTAAAGACCAAAGCAAGTGCGGTGACAGCTGCGCATCTTTCTGGCATGGTTTTGTGCTGTGGGTTTTTAAAAAAAACAAAAACAAAAACAAGCAGAGCTCAAGAGCTGCTTTGGCCCGCAGCTACGTGCACAGGCCAGCATCAGCAGACCTGTCAAACGCTGCCTTCGGCCCTTGTATGAAATAGGGCCAAATTAGGAGGTCTTTGCTTATGTGCAGCATCTATATGCATGTAGCCCTGCTTGAATTTGATTAGCAGCTGGCCTAAAAAGGCTGGCTTTTTTTAGGCAGCCGGCCTAAAAAGTRGAGGGGGAGCTCTGGTTGGGAGGAGGTTAAACTTAATTACCCACCTTGCCCCCTCAAATTCCAAAGTGCCCTGCTGGAGGGAGCGGGCTCGACGTGCTGGCCGTGCATTGCCGTTGCCTCGCCGCGGCGGCAGCTCCCGCCAGGTCTGCAGAGCTCTTGTGCCCCCTAGCTGTACTCTTGTCTTCGTGTATTGCAGCTCTCGCCCTGATCCGAAATGCGGTATGGGAAGTAAATGAAATAAAATCAAGCCAGACAGACAAGCATTATTATTTTAAAGTGGCTTCAAAGATTAGGTGATAGCAAGGGTGCCTTGGCTCTGTTTGCAAAACAAAGCTGAGTGTGCTGAAGTTGCCGTAACCAGGTAAACGGCTTGAATCAGTGCAATGCGTCTCAAAGCATTTTGTTTTGTAATAGCTTTGCAAATTCTCTTAGGATGTCTTGGGGAAAAGGTTTGGAGATATGTGTTGCAAGACAAAGGAGAACTCCTTTCCCTTCAGATTTTTTTTTTCTCCTTATTAGTGTATTAACGGGAGAGGGATAAGGGTCCTGACCAAACCCAGCATTGTAAATGTTCCCGATTTCCCTTTTTATCTCCTGGCTCGTCTACGTTCGTATCTGCTACTCTAGGCCTGAAAGTACCCCATTGAAATGTACTGCACACAAGGCAATCACAGCACGGTAAGGAGGATTGGGGCGTGCTTCACGCCCCGGGTGCTGGGGGCAGGCTCTCCGCGCCCCGCAGCCTGCCCGGCTCCAGTCCCTGCAGCGGGTTTCGGCGAGCAACGGCGCTCCGGGCGCTCTCGGCGCTCCCGCCCGCCCGCGGGACGTTTCCGCYGGGCGCCCTGCGTGCACCTAAGAGCTCTCCGCGCTGCCGCCCCGCCCCGCCGCGCCGCGGCTTCTCCTTTTCGCGCCCGCCCGCGCCGCGCCGCACTTCCCGCGTTGAGGTGACGTGGGCGGGAGGGAGGCCGGGCTCCAGCGACAGCGGCGCAAGATGGCGGCCACCACGG
>NW_020447195.1:2911222-2936696 GCF_003343035.1 Apteryx rowi | reverse complement strand
CTGTGCGCCGCTCGGGCGAGGTGTGCGGAGCCCGCTCTTCTCCGGGTCCGTATTCACGGGGCTGCGGTCCGAGCCGTTTGGATGAAATTAGGTGGTTTGTTTTTTCCTCTTTCTTTTTTCTTCTTCTTCTTTTTTTTAATAGTAGCTTTCCCTAGGTTGCTCTCTTTTTCAGGATGTAACTTCCTTGTCAGGGCAAGTATGTGTAAGAAGTTAGGATTTTCTCTCTTTAAAATTGCTCGTTGCTTGCTTTGACTAGTTAAACAATCCTATCTTTATGTTTGTCATTACACACTTAAACAGAAATACTGCGACTAGATTTTGAATTTTTTTTTTCTGCTGACATAATCTGATTAGCTTCTTCAGATTGAATAAAAGAGTTTCACTTCTGTTCAGCCAGTTTCGCTTTGCTGTTCTCATAACTCTGTATAGGGTTTCAAATGTTACACGGTAATGCTTGTTTTTAAATTGCTTCCTTTGAAGTTTAAATATGCGTATCGTCGAAGGACTCCTTTCGAAGATTCAACAAACATTTTTCGTAGGGAGAGGTCTTTATCAATGACCATTTTCAGCTTTTAAGAATAATTGTTATAATGCAAATAATTCATAGTAATCAAGGTTGTAAAAACACGTTTAAAAAGTGTGAATACTCTCTTAAGAATTGTACATTATGAATCTGTGTTTAAAAGTCTATGTGACTATGAAGCGTTGGAAAAAGTGATAAAATGCACAAAAACTGTAATGGAGTCTTCTCATATTCTTATGTTGTGTTATTCTGGTTATCATATCTTCTCAATGATCCCTTCAAGCTGCTGACTTTTCATTTATACTTGGCTGGAAGAGCAAGACCAGTGTTTTTCTTTTAAAGCCAGCACGGCTTCATGAACTGATTGTCTGGGTGATCATGGGGACTGTGTGTGGAAAGAGTCTTGGACTGTGGTGAAGTCCAAAGCAAATCTTATTGCACAGCTTTCATTTTGTCCTGAGCAGTCTTAACTAACAACATTCATTGTGATAAGCTGTAGTTTACTGTCATCTGCTAGCCACATTGTGTTCTTGGGTTACTTCCTACTTTTTCATGGATTCCTAAAAGCTGTCTTGTGCCTTCAGTATTGGAAGCAAGAAGCAGTGCACAGCCAGGTAGATGTGAGTAGGTGCCTCAGTTTCTTATCTCTGCAGCGTGGGCATCTGACAACTGCTGTACTTCAGCTGCTGATGAGATCCTGTGTGCTTTTTAACTACTTATGACAAAAATTTTGAAAATCAATGCGTGGCTTTTAAAAATCTGTTGCAGCAACACTGAACTTCTGCAGTAAACCCTAAATTCAGTATTGAGGAACCTTCAGATACAAACCAGGGACTTAGGCTGATGTGAGCCCTAGAGCTTCATCCAGCTGTAAATCATAGGCTGTCCAACCAGCAATGGACTGGCTCGATCTTGTTGCACTAGTGAAGTATGGAGATTGTCCTCTTTTTGAATAAGTGAACAGTATTGTGTCCAGTTACTGGTAGTGGTGGTGACACTGCAATGCAGTTTGTATAGTTCCTTCCTGGCACTGCACTGAAGGTATTGTCTAACGTGTACGAAAAGAGCTTGGAAGTGGCACTGTTTTTCCCCACTACTCACTGATTCACTGTGGGGTTTTGGGCAAGTAATTTAGTATCTTTATTAAGCAGTTGTAAAACAGATTTTGCTAATACTTGTTTTGTGAAATCTTTAATGTATTCATGTTTATTGTAGAGCACTTGAATATGTTTGGTATCCTAAGTTTGCAGTGGTTCGATAAAGGAGCTCAAACAGCAGAAAGTGGCTGAGCTCCTAATGAAAAATATTCAATCTTTCTTTAAAAACAATTAATGACCCAAAGGAAGAAATGGTAGCAAGTGTTGTTTGCATAAATTATAAAGGTCATAGGGCTGATCCTGGGCAGACAGGTAAGCCTTATATCCGTACTTAAGAAACAGGTAGAAATAGTTAATGGGGAGGCACGGGGGGCCTCACTGTGAAGAAATGGTGTGATGTAAGGTCTGCCAGTATGATTTGTATAGAGGAGCATTCTGACACTGTGCTTTTTTTTTCTTTTTTTTTGCCCTGATAAATATGTGAATAAAAAGAGAAGGTTGACTTTAATCATTCTAATAAGGCTCTTTACAAGAGACTACAGAGACCCCCAACTGTAAGTGTGTGTCTGTCCTTCAGATTGAAATGTCACGTAGGAACGCTCAGCTGGCTCAGATGCCAGAAATGATCTAGCTGAGACATCAAGGGTCCCTCGGAGGCGGCTTTGCTTTGTTGCTCAGTGGGGAAGTCGGGCTGTGAGGAGCTCTGTTGTGTTGCAGTTAGACTACGAGAGCGAGCTGCTGCGTCTCTGTCCTGCAGATGCCGGTGCTGTTGTGTCCTAGTCACAGTGAAAGGATAAAGTAATTATAATGGTTCATGGGCCTTCTCGTCCAGGTTTTGGAACCCTGTTTCTCCTGACTTCATCCTGGTACAGGTTTAATGACCTTGTTTAACCCACTGTTCTCTTGTAGGTGTGTTTGGTGGTCTTCTGTAGGTCTGTGGTAGGCGTTTACATTTACTAGCAGCCTCAAAGAACAGGGTACTAAAATGACTTGTCCAGATTTAACTTATTCAAAGTCAGAGGAATGTGAAGAACTTCAGAAGGACAAATCATTAGGTGAATGGGCATGACAGTAATGTGTGTGGCTTAATATTGCTATCAGAGAGGAAAGCATGGGCTGCTTTTAATACAGTATATTAAAAGTATATATTTATAATTCTTGAGGGACGCATAACATCACTGTAAACACTAAGCAAATTGTGAAAAGCATGTGAGATGTTAGAATGCAGAAGAAACTGGATACTAAGAACATAGAAGTAATAGTCTGTAAATGGATAGCGATGT
Source organism: Apteryx rowi (assembly GCF_003343035.1). Taxonomy (NCBI): domain Eukaryota; kingdom Metazoa; phylum Chordata; class Aves; order Apterygiformes; family Apterygidae; genus Apteryx; species Apteryx rowi. The sequence continues at coordinate 2,933,793 of NW_020447195.1, read as the reverse complement.
CTCCTTTGGAATGTGCTGCCTACAATATTCGTTGTCATCTCAGAATAAATACTAGCAGCCACCAAATCCTCTCCAATTCTGTAATTAAAATAGCTAAGGATATGGGAAAGGTAGTTGAAGAGAAACTGGGAAAATCAATTATGCCATATTAAGACGGAATATACAAGCACATGAAATAGCAGGTGCTGAGAAAGTTGATTTCAGAGCTTTTATGTGTCTTGTAATGCAAAGATACAGTAAAGTAAATAGGTAAATAATTCAAAACTCTTACAAGAATATGCTCTGAATATGTTCATATGTAATTATATAAATTATATATTGGAAAATGCTGTTCTGACCTAGAATTTAAGAAGATTCATTAAATTTTTAAACATGTAAATAGATAGGGATAATAGAAGTTATAGTACTGACAAATTTTGCAAGGTATGTTAGGGTTTGGATTTTCAGGTTTTAAGGGAGTCTTTAACTATTGCAAGCCAAGATTAAATATGGTATCAGGTTATTTGTTTCTGCCTACAGGTCAGTTTGTGCATGTTCCTCCAAAAGTGATATATGCCAGTGGCAGGCACAGGTGCTGGATGGTGCGAGCCCTGCAGCTGGTCTCGGGCAGTTCCCCTTTTGTGGTTGTAAGCTACCTGTTATTAAACTGATGCAAAGCTGTTAAACGGAAATCCTGTGTTGAATAGGTAACTTTGCCTTAATGTGTCGTTGTGGAGTCATGCCTTTTAAAGCTTATCTTAAAATCAGTGAAGCGTCTTGTGCATTCGCTTTTGGACGGACAGCATGAATTTAAGAAAACCTAGTGATAGTTTGTGGGTAGAAGAGGCAGCTGAGAGGAGAGCGCCGAGCTCCTGGTCGGGAACAATGGTCTCTATTCACAATGTAAAGAGGAAATGATTTTTTTTGTTGTTGTTGTAAGATTTAGTGTAAATATTTCATCCAAGATACTTGTCTAGGTTCAGTTCTTTCCTAGAGCAAATTCTAGCTGAGCTGGTGGTATTTTGCCTTTGGGCTGTGATATTAGCCRCAGAACACAGCTCATTTGAACTGTTCTAACTTGTGCTGCTGCAGAGCTTTATTTGGCCTGAGACCTTGATGGTAATGACAGTCTGCCTCGGATGTTTTAAAGCGATCCCTTTACGAGAAAGGTGTTTAAAGCATTCAAATACAGAACCAGCGTTCTAGCTTACACGCAACAGAAAGTGCTTTAAGTTTTGTTTCAGGGGCTCGGGAAGTTATTTTGGATGTGCTAAAATACCTCAGTACCTGTCTGCATTATGGGAATAGAAATTGTGAATGCAAAGACAACACAAGAAATGTGAAGTTCCTGTTTCCTGGAAGCTTTTGTGACAATAGCTGAAAGCCTTTTGTTAAGCTTTAAATAGTACGTAACCTCAGAAGCTTTGTGCAATTTTGACAAGGAATTTTTTTTTTCTTAACAATTGTTTAAGAGTGAGCTACCAAATTTCAAACAGTTCTGATGTCTGCAAAGAGATCAGAAATAGATTGGAAAAGGTATTATTAAGGCTGAACATCACATGTACAGATCAAGCAACAGAAAACACTTTCATGTATTTAGATAACAGAAACATTTAAAGTTGTTGGGCTTCTCTTGAATTAGTGTAAATTGGGAACTRGTACTGAAAGCAAAGTTAAAATTGGTCTGAAGCCCAGAATAAGGTAAATTTCCCCTTAAAATTGTGTAAAGGAACCTTCAGCAAAAAGACAGTTCTCTTTAGAGCCTCTAGCCACTAAAGTGTATTTTCTGCATGCTTTTCTTAGATATTCTATATAATTTTTATGCTTTATTCCTCAAGAGAAATGCTTGTGCTCCAATTTCATTGCAGAAAGGAAAGATATAAATGTATTCTTGAAGTTTTTGTGAGCGAGATTTGTATTCCGACACTGATGAAAAAGATTCAGTTGGAGGATCTGCTCTCAAAAGAATATTGTCCAGTTTATTTCACTGGGTTTTATTTGTGCTGTTTTCAACTTGATATGCAGTTTCTAAATTTGGGGTTACTTCCACTATATAGCTGGAAAAAAATAAAAGATTAAAAAGTGTGATCTGTCAGAAAGTATTATTCTCAGCTTGTTTAAAACATATAATCTGTTTCACATGAATGAATGTAAATATAAGATGACCAAAATAACCTCAGACTGGTAAGATAACTTCTGAAACTGTCAGACGCACGAAGATACACGTCTGTGTATCTTTAGTTGTGCCTGATATAAAGTGAATCTGAGAGTGCTTTAAAAATCTTCAAAAATCCAAGCTGACAGTCAGCTATCCTCAAGTAATAATTCTGTCCTTTCCTAATTCAAAGCTATTAATGAGATTCTGACCAAAAATAAGCCAAACTCCTTTTGTCCTTAATTCAGTTTGTTGTGTGGCAGGGCTGGTATTTGAGATTTTGAACAGCAAAACAAAAGGTCCTGATTCTCTTTGAAGACTTAAGGCCCTGTCACCTAAAACCTACCAGTTTCTTAACTGTAAATTCTGCAGAATTCAGATGTCTTTGCTTTCTGGAAAAGTAGGTCTGTGATTTAGTTTTGTTTTCTAGTTTACCATAAAAAAAAAATAAATCGTGAACTTTTTTCAAAAACTCGTGAACTAGGGCCCAGGGTTGAGACTTTATGTATGTGAGTTTCCTAAAAGATTTTTGTAGAGAGTGCACAAACATATGTAATTGGAGGTATTATGCTGTCATTACTGTTATAATTAAGCTTTCCTAGGTTTGCTGTTGTGATTAGTAGTAAAYGTCTATCTCCTTGTGCTCTGAAATGTTTATACTGTTGTTTCTGGGAGTATTTTTGTGAGGTCAGCCAAGCTGTAAGTGAAACAGTTATCTAGATGTTATTGTATTTTTGTATCATAAGTTAAGTTACTATTTGAGAGTCTGCACAGCCCATAGCAAGGGCTGAATTAAAATGCATAACCTAAAGTATTTTTGACAACTTGATTACTTTCTAGTTGCCTGTCACTTTATTTAGGTTTTCTTGTGTTAAATGAAGGACTCCTAGAAAAAACAGGTTTGTTTTGTTACTGTCTTGAAAGTCCCCCTTACTGCACTAAGAAGCTTACACAAGGTGTTTGCCGGGGTGCGTTGCGGGGGAGATGACACACGGTTGACTCGCGGTTGTGTCAGCTGGCGCAGGTCGCATCCTGTCGCAGAAGCTGCCCCGCTTTAGCCTTGGGACTGACTTGGCAAGTGTTGTATGTGTGTTGAGAGAGGGTCAAATCACTTTCTAGGAAGTCTGGTGGACAACAAACACGATGGTGTGTTTGCGTATGACCGCAAGGGATAAAGTTTGTGTGGTTTGGGAAGTTCAGGTCCCCGCAGGATGTGGGAACGGGCCAGTGCCGGCTCCCAGGCCGCTGCAGGAGCGTGCCCGGCTTCCCAGGCTGCGCGGGGGTGTGAATCTGCTCGCTTACTCTGCCTTGCTTAGGGGTGGGTTGTTTAGAGATAAGTCATTTACCATCAAGTGGCTATATTCTTTTATGTGTATACGTGTGTTTTTTCTCCCTGTTGAATCCTTTGAGAGTGTCGAGGAGGAGACGGGTTTAGTCGTCGATGCGACGCTCTGCACGTGCCTTGTGTCGTGGGCGAGGCGCCAGTCTTCCGTGCTACGCTTTTGAGCTTTAGCATGCGGGCAAAACATTTTTAGAAGGCAAGGATACTGTTAGATGGGGTGACTTGATTGTGAGGTGATCCACCATCTTCCGTACTACTTCTACTATTTTGTGAAGAACATGGAAATTCAAATTTAAATGCTTTATTTCCCCATCTCTCTTTGCCACTGAGGTTCCTGTAGTGCTTGTAAGTAAGCAGTTGCTGTAGAATTTATGTTAACTTTTCCTGTGTGATAGGAGCCAGTGAATGATATGACTAGCTAGTTCTCTGTAGACCTCAGACCTGTCTGAGAGCTCTAAAATCCTTTATGACTGTTTTATGGCTCTGATTCATTCTGAATCAGAGCAGCTGTATCTTGGAAAAGCTCTGAAACAAAGTTGCCTTCTGTTCCTGTGAAGATTGCAAAGACAAGCCTGGCTCTAGTTAGGAAATGTCAGAATTAAGGCTGCCTTTCAGTCTTGTTGCGGCCTCATTGAATGTACACGTGATGATGTATTTTTTAATTACGTGATCACAAATTGTTTTCTTCATACAGGATTTCTGCCTTATTCACTGAACAGAATGCTTGATGCTCAGGAAAAGGGTAGTCAGTGCTTTTTTTTTTTTTTTTTTCCCTTCATCAATGTGTGTCTGTTTACTGTAAACCATCCAGTGCTTCCACGGTGTTGTCGATTCTTCCTAGGTTCTTACCTGCAAGTCTCAGTAAGTTATTTTCACACCACTGATGGTTATGAAGTGGTATTACTGAGTACTGAAATGGAGACAGATTAAAATCACTCCTTTTAAGCATCATGATGTTGTGGTCCAAAAAAGTTAGTATTTTTTGATAACATTACATAGTGCAAGACCTGCCTTGAATAACTTCAGCTCATTTTTTTTTGTAGATGAAGAGGGTCTCAGTTTGGCTTTCTAATAGTAGCCACTTAATGTTTTCTTTCATAGCGTGACTTGCATTGTCTAAGAGATTTGTTTCCGAATCAAGGACAGAATCCCGCTCTTCAGAAGGACGTTCGTTTGTCCTTGATTGTCCATTTTCTCTCTGTAGTTACCTACTTCCTTCACAATCTGCCAGCAGACGAGGCTGCAGTCCAGACGGTAGCCTCACTCATTGCACTGCCATGACTCATTCCCACTCACCAACTCTCCCATGCACAGGTTGAAGCAGAAATTGTGAAATAAGTGGTATGTGAATGTGTAACTAAAGATGACGCCTTGTCCTTCAACTCGTACTCCATCTGTTTCTCTTGTCCCCCAGCGCTCTAATCCTCTGTGTTGGTGTTAGACTGCTCTCTTCTCTGCTTCCCCTAACTGCGCCATGGAGAGACTTGGGACTGTAATTAAACATGGGGTGGCTAATCTGTCATAATTCAAGTATGAACTGCATACTTGAACCTTTTTATGCCCAGGGTACACAAGATACATACTTGATATTTTTAAGACTTACAGGGAAGAGAAACACTGGAGTTTTTCATGCAGGGGAAATGGCAGTGGTCCCCAGGAGGTCCTTTTACTGCTTTGGGTTTGGGACTGTAGTTGCGGCTCAGTTCTTGGTCAGTCTTACGGTGATGGCTTCACCAGCCCTAACTGACTCATTTCCTTTCACAGCCACAAATTTGTATTACTCGACAGCCATGGTAACAGCACAGTCTCACTGGTAGTTAAAGAACGTAGATTTGGCATGCGGTTGCATTTGAACCGTGCTCGGCTGTCCCATATTGGTCTGGTTTGCTGTAGCTAGTTCTGTTCTGGTGTCTTCTAATGCCGGTTTTCTAATTCTGAGTTTCTGTTCATACCATTGCTGCAACTGTGTTATTGAATGATGTTTCCCCAGAATATTCTTGAATGTGATATTTTAGAGATATATCAAACTGGCCAACAGACTAATTTCATTAGTAACCTGCATTTTGATATCTCTTACACTTGTTTTGTAGTGAATGTAATTTAGGCAACTCTGATTCCACAGTAAAATCAACATTGGCATTTATTTCCTTTAGGATTCTTAATATATTTAAAAGTGATTTTAAAGCCACCAGAGTTACTGATTTTTAAGCACTGCTATATTGCACCAAGCTTTAGCCCCTCTGTATTTACCACATTGTCAAGCAGGTGCAGAGATGATTGTTGAAACTCGCTCTTGGTCTCTTACCAACATCCTCTGCTTGTATCTTGTGAATGCTAGAAGAGCTTACTTCTTACAGAGAACACTTCATACCCTTGAAGGCTGATTTCCCATTCTTTTTCTGCCGCACTAAATAAGCGATGCTGAAGAGGGACATTAGTTACTATTTTCTGTTATATTATGCACTGATGAGTAGTTAACTCGGTACTACTGAAAAAAAAATTCAGACCCAAAACTCAACTTTTTCTGTATGTCAGGTGAAAATAAACTCCGTTACATGTCATATCCTCCTGCTGATTTTATTTCTTTTTGGGGAAAGAAAAACATACTTCACATGGGTGCTCTGAAGGAGAGGCGGTGACATAGAATGCATTTATGTTTTGTAGTGGCTGGGGAATGGATACCTTGAAAAAGAATGAATAATTAATTCCTGTATGGCCTGGGCTCAGGGTCCTTCTCCACCGCTGACTTAGTTTGTGACCTTGGATATATCATTTAATCCCTCTATGGCATTTCTTTCCAATGATATAATGGGGATAAGCAAATTTCCCTCATTTGCTCTGTTTTGAGGATAATGTGCTAACAGTTACGAAGTCATCAAATTCTTTGATAATGGAGTTCATAAGTACAAAAGATACTATTGCTACTGATGAAGCCCACTGAAATTAAACTTCAGATTAAAGTACTAATGTTACAAGACTGTTTTACTTGCTTTCAGTGATATTGTTAATTCAGCTTTCTCAAAGCTTTTATGTCAAGCCTCTCAGTCATTTTGTAGAATCCTGTAAATTTTCATACTGTAAATCATACAAACAAGTACTAATTAGAGCTCCATAACAGTGTGTTTATCTCTGAATGGAGACATTTCCTTTCATTTTACTACATGCCCTAATATCTGATCTGTCAGCCTTCTAGTGTGTTTAATTGTGGAATATCTTGATACTGCTTGAAAAATTCAAGCTAAATATGAGGGTATTGTCTTCATGCTGTTGAAGTATTGTCGTTTAGAAATAATAGCATTTTTAATTTCTTTACCCAGAATGTTTTCTGTAGAATTACCAAAAGTATCAGCCAAATTACTTAGCTTTATTTCTCTGCTAGATTTCTCAACTCAAGGTACTTTTCTGATTATTTTTAGGAGTAAAAGTTCCTCGTAATTTTCGTCTGTTGGAAGAACTTGAAGAAGGTCAAAAGGGAGTAGGTGATGGAACAGTTAGCTGGGGTCTTGAAGATGATGAAGATATGACGCTTACAAGATGGACAGGAATGATTATTGGGCCTCCAAGAGTAAGCATCCACTTAAATATTAAAATGCTAGTGTGTCTTAATTCTGTTTTCTTCCCCTTTTCCTCCTCTTAATCTAACCAATGAAATAGAAAGCAACAACAACAGAGTGAAAAAAACACTTTAGCAAGTGATTCATGTTTAAGGTTCAACTGGCATGTGTATAATTTTGAGTTTCTATGTCTTTTTGCTTATTACTTCAAATATTGTTATACCTTTCTGTGGTTAGTTCTGTTATATGTCTGCTTTATATTTACAGATTCATTAAGACATAACTTTTGAGATTCCAGGATTCTAGTATCCTGTACTCTTGAATACAGCAAGGTTTAAAATCCTTCGGATAGTGAGATAACATATGGAGCTAATGTAGGTAAAACATGGATGTTTTGTTCAGTACTGCTAGTCTTTCTGCTGTTTCTTGTTGACTTTATGGGTTTGTTTTTATTGCAGCAGTACAGACTTGTTCTTTTAGAGTTTCAGCTAACTCGGGAAACTCAAATTTTAATGAATTAAGTTACGTCTCTGAATGTCTCTTCTCTCCCAAAGTACCTTTTTATAAAGCTGCCTTGGTCTTTGTGATAGTATTGTTGCATATTCTCTCGTTCCTGCTCCCTCTCCCTCTCCCCAGCCCTGCTGAACTGTGGGTCTCTGCCCTACAGTTGTGAACTTCAGGAGCTAATTGTGCATTGTACGTATGTATGTGTTTTAAAAACAAAACTTGTCCCAGTTTTCAGTTTCACTGTTTATCTCTGTTTCGTTTCCTTGTAATCCTTACCATCAAATGTGAGTACCCGATTCTCCTTTCCACACAGTATTGTGTGTTATCTTCTATATCTGGCCTCAGTATCATTTTTAAATAATTCTGGTGTTCTGAATCTGTTGTATGGAAATCTTTACAAACCTTTAATCATGCTACTGCCATATGCGTTTCCATTCTATCAGTTGCCTTTTGTGACACAAGATGAGGTTGTAAAGAATTTATATTACAATAGTATTACACGTGCAGTAGTTTGTCTCATCCACAAATGCTGTTTGCTTCTTGTCTGCCATTGTTAACGTCTCACCACGTGATCATTTCATTTGTTTACAGCATGCCCAAATTGTTTTCCAGAATGACATTTGATTTTAGAACATTAGGAGAGGCTTTAAGGAGCCTACATCAAGACTGTGAAGAAAGCTCACTATGCACATACACCTTATGCAAAATTCAAGCAAATTTGAAATCTAACTTAAAAATTTAAATTGAAACTAAAATGTGCAAGTAGGTATACACTGACTTGTTAGCAGTGATAGAAATCTGTAGTTCATGTCCTACTGCCAACCCAGGCTAGATGACTATCACAGATTATTCAGCTGTGCCTCTTCTGTCTTTCTGACACACTATGAATGTGACATGCTATGAATCTATGAATATAGATTCCCCCCCCCCCCCCAAGTGTGTTGGCTTCTTGAATTGAGCTTATTGCTTGAAAGCAACAGTCTGTACTGAGAGAGATTCTGGAAACTTTCAGTCATTCTTGTTTGCTAGGTGGTTATTCTGTTCTGAGAACTGTTCATACTCAGTTATATTATTACCATTTTTTTCTTAATAGGATGTGGGAAATGCTGGCTCTGGAAAAAAGATTCAAAACCCTGTTTCTTCCTGGGTGACAAATAGTCATATTTGTAGCAGGTGGAAGAATCTTCTATTGGGCATCATGAAGGGAAAAATGAACTGTAGTGCAGAGTTAGACGTGTGCAGCCTCTCTGGCCTGTCCCTGCTACCATACATGGAAGCATGCTTCTCCTTCCCAGACTTTGTGCGGATGGTTTCGCAGCCAGTGATTCATCATGTTTACACAAGCTATTTAAAAACAGTGGCACTGTCAAAACTTCAGCTTTGTCTGCACATACTTTATGTTGGCTATAGACATGTGCGTGGTCAAGACTTTCCATTCACTAGTCTTACGTGATGTGGTTATTTGCACAGAGCCTAAAACCTGCGTGAGCCTCTGTGGTGTTAATTGCTCTGTGCACAAACTCAGTCAGGGACTGCTGGGAGACCTGGCCGGTACTGGGCAGCCCAGGCAGAGCCAACATGACTTTCCCTGCAACTTTGCAATAGCGTTCAGTTTGCCACCATCCTGTCTTGGCATCTGGAAGTCGGTCTTGCTGAGATTCTGGAGAAGCCACTTTGTTGGAGTCGCCGCTGGGTGTCACTGCTACCCAGGTGCTGGTCACTTGTCTGGGGGCTGCAGGCTGGTTTAAAACCCCTTTATTTCCAGAAAGAGAGGCAAAGCAGCTGAACTGGGAAGTCAGTTCTTGTTTTATGTAGTGTTTTGCATCAAAACACTCATTAATATTAAAAGGAAAAATGAAGATGCTGTTCAGGGACATAACAGACCCTTGAAAGGGATTGCACTGAGTTTTATATTAAGCAGAAGTTCGTGTAGATTAGGCTTCTCTCTTTGTGTAAGGTGCTAACAGAGCCCTAGCACTCTGCTATGGTTGGAGGTAGGAACTATTATCTGTTTCTGGGCTTCTGAGCTCCCACGTAGCGCTGCCTGCAATTTTTGCTCTTAATCACTGCCTTGGCAGGTTGATATTCATTGCAATGTTGAGGGTTCAGGAAATGGTGTCAGAAACTCTAAATCTGGGCAGCTTGTTTGCCTAAACTTCCCATGATGACCCTGTTGCTGTTGTGTGCTGCTGCGTGCTGCCTACGTTGCCTGGTTCAGCTGGTGCTCTGAGCCAGGCTGCTCTATATCAACGCATCCAAAGTAGTGTAGCTTTCTGTATTCTCAGAATGCAGAACAACATTAACTGTTGTTTCTTTTAATAACTTTTAAATATTGCAGAATCAGTGTAGCCTTGTTACATTTATCTCTTTTCTGTACCTGTTGATTGGTTAGTTAAAAGTTCATGATTCCTCTCTTTCAGCCGTTAAGTATAACAGAGCATTATTGCTGTGCAGACAGAAAGTGATAATGCTGTTTGGAATCAGGATGTACTATGAAATGTATTGAATTTTGGAGTATTCCTGTTCCTGACACCTGGCGTGTTGAGTTATGACCAAAGAATATTTTTTAAGTGTAGTTTTGGGACAGTCTGAATTTAGATGGTTGCCTAAGATTATCTTGAAATTGAAGTCACAACTTTAGCTGTCTGATTATTAGTAAATTGACAAAACAAAACTGCTTTATATGGGTGGGTTGAAAAGTGGATATCTGAACTATACTGTTATTAAGAAAAATAATTTCAGTTAGTGAACAGGAAGCAATGCTGGTTTCATTCTTAATATGAAAATGTGATGGATGCTTAAGAGAGCAGTAGAATTTAATACCCTAAAGACACAACATTTAAAACTCTTGAATATTACTAAAAATGCCCCCAAAACAGAGGTAGCCCTTATGTCTAGCGGTTTTTGTGTCCCTAAAATAACCACTGTTTTAAACAAATGATTCTTGGACTTCCTGATGTAATTGTTCCCCCCCTCCTTTTTTTTTCCCCTCAGACAATTTATGAAAACAGAATATACAGCCTTAAAATAGAATGTGGGCCTAAGTATCCAGAAGCACCTCCATTTGTAAGATTTGTAACAAAAATTAATATGAATGGAGTAAATAGTTCTAATGGAGTGGTAAGTTTTTGGTTTTTATTCATTTTAACATGGTTTACACATGCAGCTTCAAATTAATGCTTTATTTTTTACTTGCAACTGCTTAACTACCTATTGCTTGCCAGTATTATTTCCTTTGAGTAGAAGGAGGAGGGGGGTAGAAGGAAGGTATATAAGCCAAGTATATTCTGGAATCAAAATGCAGAATTGACTTTTTCTGTCAATTTACAACTCTCAAATAGTTCCAACATGTGTGGTTTTATTATGCTTTTAGGAAACCACATGCTTGCTTTCGCTTTCTTTTGTTTCTCCCACTTAGACTCCTTATAGGATTTTTAGTTGGAGGGTGTGTGGTGGGTTAAGAGTATCACAACTATCGATTCTGACAGGAATGGTGTTTTTGTCTATTTTAGGTGGACCCCAGAGCCATATCAGTCCTAGCAAAATGGCAGAATTCTTATAGTATCAAAGTTGTTCTGCAAGAGCTTCGGCGTCTAATGATGTCTAAAGAAAATATGAAACTTCCTCAGCCACCTGAAGGACAATGTTACAGCAATTAATTAAAAAAAAAATCATGCCCCCCCTTATTCAATTTAAGCTGTCTTCATTTTCCACAGTAGTAAATTTTCTAGATGCATCTTGTAGACCTCAAAATACTGGAAAGGAAGTTCCCATTCAAAGGAAGTTTTTCTTGAGATACTGTAAATGATACTAATTTTTTCATTTGAAATATAAGTTGTGCTATAACATATAATCCTGTTGTGTAACCACTGTCCACATAGCTGAACTTCTGGTATCAGGAAAAGTCTATTTAAATTTATTACTGTCAAGACCAGTGTGGCACATCTAACTTAACTGTGAAAGCATACATCCCACAATCACCTTGCTGTGTGTCTGGCCTGGGTTTTTTTCTTTTTCTGTCTTTTGCAATAGAGTCGAAGCTCAGGGCTATTTATTAGAGTAGACACAAAGGTTTTAGCTTCCAGTACTACACTGGGCTTTATGGACTACTAATGGGGATGTGTGCTAACCTCAGTCATCCCTCCCTTTGTGCTATCTCTAGTAAAGGCTGAATGTGACTGTGGTCATTTTTGTTTTTGTATTTTTTTAAATGCCCTGATAATATGGGGCAAGCTTTCCTTCTTCCCTTCGGCTAAGGCGTAGATTGTATTTCTCTTCCCGGTCCCCCTCACCAGTAACATGGGCGTTGGGTGAGGGATTCAGGGTTCTTTTAATCTCTTCCCTCTTCCCCTCTTCACAGTGGGGGTGCTGCTTTCTTTTTGCCCCCTTTTGTGACTCTTCTCACCCCTGGTCAGCAGGGGTAAGTGTTGGGGCAATAACTTGACCTGTTCCCTCATGCTTATCCATTTTGGTTTTGCGACAAATTTAGTCTTCACCAGCCTTGGAAAAGAGTATCTATTCTGCTGGCAAACTTGGATTTCCCCGCCCTCCGGCACTGCTGCCACACCGCCAAGCTGGCCATGGCTGATGTTCTTAGATAGGCTTTTGACATGGCGAAAAGAGCCGTAATTTACCAGGATTGCTGAAATCTGCTGCTGCCAAACTTTAATGAGGAAGCTGCACATGGAGAGTCTAAATACACACTCCAGTTCAACTAGTTGCATTTTGGTGCTTCAGATTGATCCAAGAATGTTAATTAACTAAACGTTGCACTTATGTTTTGCCCTTCTAAAGATCTGACAACCACAGACAAATCAAGTCAGCCTAGATTTTATTAGGATTTTTTTAAGTCTTGGAAGAGAAAACTCTTCAGTGAAGATTTTTGGGAAGTGGTGTATACAGCAGATTAAGGACCTTTCTTGGCTTTGCATCCTGGCAAATCACTGCCTTTTCTGTTTTACTGTTTTGGACCACTAATTGCTGAAATGTGGATGCAAGCTTAAATACAAACAACCTAGTGTGTCCTCAGTTTTATGAAAAATTCAGTGTTTGTGTATAAAAATAAAAAATAAAAAAATAAAAAAAAAAAGAAATAAAAATAAACACATTTTAAAGCAGCAGCTATCAAGTCAATGAACAATTGATGTTTCCATTAACTCTTTTAAGGAAAATATTAGTTGTAAGGATTTAACATCCTCTGTAATTAAAGTTTAACATAACAGTATTCCATAAGCAGCCTTTTTATTGTATCAGACCATTGCCTGATTTTAATATAATAAAAAGTGTGCATTAATATTAGAAGGCTTTAGTTGTATTTATGTTTAGAATTTTGATCCCTTGTGGAATTCTTGATTTGTTGGAAGTATCTTCCTGCAGATCAGATTTGGTTAGCAGTAAAGTATGAAACCTGGTGGTGAAAGGCAATTGTCTTTATCCAGCTGCTGCTGCTCTGCCTTTCAGCATCCTGTGCAAAGGAGAAGCTTTAGCTTTAGCTTAAACCTCAAGCAGGCTCATACAGACTTGGCAGTTGGTAATGTTTCTGTGATATTAAGGATCTGCTGAAATGAATTTCTAGATGCATTTGCTATCTGAAGGTACTCTGTTATTGCAACGACCTTTGTATGCTGTAGTCCTTCGGAGGAAATCAAATCCACGTATAACTGTATGCGTGTTATATTGTCTGTCAGGTTAAAGAAGAACTTCACAGCCTGAAACTTTACCAGTTTTTCTCAAATAGCGAACAGTACAAAGCTGACCTTCTTTCCAAATCTGGATAAAAATAGGGCTGAGAAATTTTGACCTTTTCAGGTATAGAGTGTCTCCATTAAAGAGGATTGCCTGAAGGTACTTGTTGTGCATTCACTTTAACATTTTGGTGAAACAAGTTTCTTCCTGGGTGTAAGAATGTAAAAGGGAATGACCTGTATTTGTGAAACTTAATGCTGTCTTCTAGCCTAAAATGTTTTTCAATCATTTAATAGCTCAGAGAGTATCTGTGAAGACAATGTGACTGATACTTTGTCAACATCTTTTGTGTGTGTGTTTGTTTAAAGTAGCTTGACATCTGAAAATGTTAAATGAGAATCAGAAGAATGCTTGATAATTTCCGTGCACTTCTTGAATGTCTCTGTTTTTCAGAGCTGTTGTAAGAATGTCCTTGTCCTGTTCAGTAGGATATGGTGCATGTTTGGCACCTTCTTCAACCTTCGTACTTCAAGTAATGTTTTTTAAACTCTCAAGATTATTTGATTTGTTTTGTAATTTGTAAAGGTTAGAATATTCCACTTCTTTGACCCTGAGCCGTGCTACTGTTGGATCTATGCTAGCAAGAGTCGTGTTTTAACAAAAATACGATGTGAAGTTGGGTGGTGCTTTGAAAAAACGTGGTTCACTCTAAATTTACTTACCTAAGAGTTGCTCTTTGAACAGATCAGTGCTCCAGTGCGCTAATGGTCCAGTTGAAACCAAGTAGGTGTAGAATGGAAAAATAACGTAGTAAAAGTCAGCTGTGGTTGAATCTACGTGTCTTAGCTTTGTCAATGTTTGGGACCTCCGGATTGCATAGTGGAAGAGACCAGTTGTCCAGTAATCCCCATGTGATACTAGTTGCTTGTTTATGCTTCAGAAATTAAGCGGGGAAATGAGCCATCTCTTACCTGTCTTTATTCTACCTCTGGCAGTGCAAAGGCAAGGTTTTTGGCTGACCCCTGCTGATCCTTAGTTTATATCCTGAACTGGTGTCTCTTAAGGGAAAGATACGAAGCGAAGATAGATAAAACAGGTGTATCGACCATRAAATATGTGGTGTTCCTTGGAACAGATTCTGCTGAAGGTTATTGAAGCAGTGCTCAGGGAAGAACACTAAGCAAGAAGCCTCCATGTGACTACCTTGTAATGGTTCCTTTAAGGGATTATATAATGCATTATCGTAGTAAATAATTTGTACTGGACACTTCAAATAAGAAATTTCACCCGTCTCTCCTTTCCGTGGACATGGAAAAAATATTTGACTCAGCTAATAGTATGAAGACAGTAGAGGGAGCTAGCAAGCTTTACAACACTCCAGTCTGAGTAAGGTGCAAATGCTGTTTAATTTAAATGTTAAGCCCTCTTGTGAGAGCCACTTCTCCTGTTTATTCTGCATCAATTTCGATTTTTAAAGCCTGTTTAACACGACTGTCTCACTATGCAAGTATTAGTTTGCTGGGGGAAAATCAGCACTACAGTGAGATTTTAATTATTAATAAAGACTGATTGTCATTTGCTTCTTGCTTCGCGGTAATTAAACTTTGTGTGTGTATGTAGGGCGTGTATGCTTAAATATGCCTTTTTTGTACTCTTATGGCTACTTGTAGTGCTTTGGATTTAAAATTTAAGTTTCTTCTATCGTCATTAGAGTAATAGTTTTTAAGCCACGGAGTGTATCATGAACTGCTCTGAGAGGCCAGTGCTGCCTCTGTTTCTACCTCAGATTGTACGAGGATGCACAGTAGTGCGGCAGRAAAGCAGCCAGCAGGGGCAGAACTGAATCCAGTCATGCCCTTAATTCTTGGGCAAATGGCCTGATTCAAAAAACAGGTTGGTCTGAATGGTTTTATCTTAGCGATACTGAAGAGCTGTGATACTAGAGCTCTGTGTGGAGTACTGGGCAGATGTGGTGTAGGGGAACAGTGTTAAGTTATGCTCATTTTAACAAGGGAAGCAGAAGCCTACGAGAGAGTTTCCGGAGTCCTTGACAATGTAGGAATGAATTACTCTTACTGCTTTTCAGAATATCTGACTGCGTAGTGTCTTGCCTAGGACTGTAGGTGTTGTCTGTGGTTTACCTGGTGACTGGCTGTGAGGCGCTTGAGGCCAGGGCTTTACCTACAGGACACCGTTTCCTACATCAAAAAGCAGCACAGTMAATTCAGTATTCTTCCAAGCTGGCACCAGCTTCCACTGCAACAAGAGAGCTCCAGTTCTGCACATATCTGTAAATATGTGTGTCCGCTTCAAGCTGTACCTCCCTTGAGCTAAAAGAAGGTCAAGAGCATTTGACAGTGGTATTCTTAATATCTAAACTTTTTATGTATTTATTTAAATTTAAGACGCTTTCTCTGATGGCTTAGAGTTTTCCTAAGCTGGTGGAAATTGTCRTATTGCATTCATCTTTGGCTAGGATGCTTTCCAACAGCATGTTAACCTGGTTGCTGACTAAAATTCAGGTCCCTTAATAGCTTCTCATTTTCTCTRGTTTTGCTGTAGCAGATTGCTGAAGAATGCTTAACTTTTAAGCCTGTGAAGAGCCCCAGTGAAGTCAAATTTAAGTTAGGCACACACTTAAGTGCTTTGTTGGACAAGAGCCAGCATGCTCAGTCTCTCCTAGGAAAGGGACCATTTTTGCATTTATCGTGTATCTTCTTCCTAGCTCTCCTTTCTTGGTGCTGCATCCTTGGTGCTTGTGCCTTTGTTTTCCCAATGTCTCCCACATTTGTTGCAATAAAAAAGCAAAGAGCAGAAGGAGATGTGGAAGATAAGTTAGATTCTCATCATTTTATATCTGCCATCATGTCTTCTTTTTCATCCTTATCTCCATTTAAATAAAGCCTACAAAGGGTTTTTGGAAAGGTGGGTCTTATGCTAATTTTCTCCCTCTCCAGCTAGGTGGCTTTGCCCTGACATGTCTAGAAAGCCCTGCAGTACGTTGATGGGTAACATTAGGGCAGAATAAATGTGAAATGCTTTGTCTAAAATTCCCTTCCCCTATCAGTTGCTCAACGTTTATTCTTTTATGTTGCCGTATTTCATTAGCTCTACTCACCAAAGAATGTTTCAGGATAGCCAAAGCTGAAATTTCTCCTGGAAAAAACAAGCAGGAGTTTTGGAAAGAGTATGGAAGCAACCTTTTGAGCCATCTCTATGAGAAATAGAGTCCATTTTCCCTTCTGCTCACCCTTTTTGTAGGTCTGCTTTAAAACAACTTATTGACAACTTGCTGGATACAAGTCTCCAAGTCTTTAGAGAACAGGATTTTTATTTACCTTGTTGTGGAGTCTTTCTGGGGCAGGGACGGTCTTACTTGTTAATAGAGAGTGCTGCCAGATTGAAGATAGAGTGGAAGGAAAACCATAGGGCTAGCAGCACTGATCCTGAGTGCACAAACTGGAACAGAATAATTGGGAGGGATGTGTGTCTTTGAGTTGACAAACAGCTGCTTTCTTTCCTCTGCGTGCGTGTGTGTATCTTGGGGGAAAAGCACACACAGGCAACACCTTCAGAAGCATTCCTGGAGATTAAGAGTAATGTATAATTAAAGCTTTTTGTAATCATTGGTGAGACCCACATGGTATATAAATAGGATTTTGATATAGAAGGACTGCATGTGTAATACTGTAGCAGTGTCTGGGACTTGAGAAACAACTGTAGCAGAGCAGAGATTTCAGTAAGATATTTGCCAAACTTCATTCCCTCCAAAGAGACCTCTTAAATCCCTGGGCTACCAGATTATGTGTTGTCCAAGGTTAGCGGCCAGATGTTTCTCAGCTGTTTGGACTGACTTCCAGCTGAGACCAAATGAGTGGCTATCCAACATGTAAGTATTAATATAAACATTTTAGAGGCCTTGCCTTGAGCAAGCCATTAAAAACTTCCCACGATACTGTGAGTGATGCTGGCTTCCTTAGAGAGCATCAGTATTTTGTATATCGCACTTGAATATCCTGAGTGGGTCAGAMGCGGGCTGCCACCTGCTAATGTAGTGCTTGGGCCAGGCCTCCCCCTTGTTTTAGTGGCGCCAGAGCAGTGTGGTCCCTGGAATTTGATTATTTGTGTTAGCAGATAATGTAGGCCAGAAGGTTTAGAGTGTTCCCTTCCTTCTCTGGATGTCGTCATGCTTCCCAGCAAAACACAATCCCGGGTCCTGTGTCCCTTCCCTTCCCCTCACCCCACAAGTACAACAAAAATGCTTTCAACTTTGCTTCTTCTAAAGGGTCACTGTCCACTAGTTTTAAGCTCGTCTGTGGCTTGTGTAGGCCTGCCAGAAGGGGAGGATTTTATTAAATCCAGCATGTAGAGTTATATTTTTAATCATTACATATTTAAAAAAAAAACATTAAAATGAGTTTTTAATCCATGATTCTTCTCCTGAAATATTCCTAATTCTACCCGTGAGCACTGGAGTTAGGATGTGAGCAATAGAAAATGACACTGTGTAGTCTCCCGTTGGAAAGAAATGAGAACCTTTTAGTGTTCATCATTACTTTCAGCAAGTTTTAATACTGCAGTTCTCTAAGACCTGGACTGTTCTAGTCCTAAACTGAATAGCATCTTATGCCAAAACTGAATCCCGTTGGAACTGAGGGATATTTATTTGTAGAGCCAGAGGCTGTTCCACATAAGTAAATGTGTTATGGGTTGAATCTGAGAGATGAGTTTGTACCTTAGGGCCTCGCATTTCTGCAATGAACAGAACAGCTGACCGCAATCTCCTTACTTTAAGCTGCTTTATCACAAACTTAGAGGTTACGTACCTGCCCGAGTTACTCATCTGTGTGAGCTGCTGCTGCAGTGTCACTAGGAGGATGTGTGAGACCAAGGACGTCTCGCTGGCCTCAATGACGTTGGCTTCACTTGCGATGAATGAACCCTACGCTGAATAGTCTTAGTTACTTGGGGCTGCCACTGGAGCGGCTCACTGAGTTCCAGTGGGAGAGTTCAATTCTTTGTGGAGTGTTTTTGTTATTTTTTTCCCCTCCTATAAAAGGTGTGAAAGCCACTGATCTTAAGAGGATACGTAAAAAGAAGAGGATTTAACAAAAATGATTTAAGTATTGAGACCGAAAGGGTTCATTTAAGGCTGCTTCATTCAGCATCTGACAGCTTCACTAGGGAATAGAGCCCAACTGGCAGAAAAGTTCATTGGTGAAATAAGATCTGCTACCAAAAGACTTGGCTTCCTTATAACGGTGATTGAAAAAAACCTGTAAATACCAACATCGAAGATGCTTGCTTTATTGGCACTGATCAGGAGCACCTGAAAGCAAGGCTCATGGTTTCATTTGCCAAAAGCCAAAACAAAAAAACTGAGAATGCCAAAGCAGTCTAAGCTTTTTGCTTGTTAAAATCCTCCTTCAAATGTTCCTGTTGTGGCATAATATTGTGTGGGGCAGTGGGGAAAAAGGATTCTTAATTAATGAAACATGTTTCCCTCAGGTAGGCAGCTCTTCAATTAGCTTTTCTATTAAGTGGTCTCTGCTTTTATTATTCCCTACTTGGGTAGAAGGTATAATTCTGCATGTTGCTACAAGATTTCAGATTGTTTACATAGTCTGTACTTGATTCACAGGTTGAATCCATCAGTTTGATAGCCTTGTGACATTCTTACATGGGGTGAACACTTCCTGTTTAAGTATAATTACCTTTAATAATAATAAAAAAAAAAAGCTTTGGAAATGAGAATTTTAAGCCAGCTTCTCAGAGTAAGGTTGTGTCCAGTCAGTCCAAATGCTATGGTTTAAATCAGTTATCTCTGTTTACAAGCGATGGAATTTTGTAGGGTAGAAATATGCTATTATAACCTTTCTAAAAATTTCAGGTTTTGAGATGGAGCAACGCTGATAAGACCCTTGTGTGACTCTAACGTTTTTAATATATGCTCCACAAATATTCTGCTAATAAGTTGGAATTTAAGAAGAGATTGTTGTTTCTACCCTTTGCTTTGCTTGGGTTGTTTTTCTTCCTCCGCAGCTTCAGTGTTGTTCATAATTTGCCTACCACCGAGTTCATTCTGCCGTGTGTTGCGATTAAAGGGGGGAACAAAATACAGCCCGGAGCTGGACAGGGTTGTGGGGTGGGAGGTGCGTGCACTGAGCTGACATGCGGCCCAGGAGGAGTTTGAGGGGAGGGGATTTGCAGAAGAGGAGATTATTTTACACCTTTGCTTTGCTTGGGTTGAGAAACGTGTATCTGTTTTCCTGTGYGTCCTTTGGTCTGTCTGCCTGCAGCCTGTCTGAGCTGAGGGCATCCCTCCTCTTCTCTTGTACAGCAGTTTGTCTCAATCAGATGCCTGAAGTAAGCAGAAGTCCGTGGTGGCCTTTCAAAGGGCAAAATGTGAGAGTGAATTCAGCATTCATGCAATAAGGCTCGTCTGAGCCGTGGTGCACCACGACGTCGCGTGAGCTCTCCCTGCACAGGGGCCACCAGTGCCGCATGCGCCCGGCCAGCGCTTGCTCTCGGGCTTCCAGCTGCTGGTCCTCACCACCGCTGGCAGCACACCTTGGTGCGTCCTAAACCAGCCGCTGCTGGGCTGGTCCTGCCTCCCGGACAGCCCTCCCGGACACCCCTCGCTCCTCAGCCACGCTGCCCTTTGCTGGCCTTATGTCGAGGCTTGAGTGAACAAATTTCCTGCTTGTGCGTGCGTGTGTGTGCATGTGTGTGCGTGCGCACACGGGGCGAGCAGGGCTCCAGGCACCCGTCGCTCCAGGCTCTGCTTCTGTGGAGCTGGGTCTCTGATGGTGCTATGAAAATATATGTTGTTAGAATGACTCTTGGTGAGACTGTCGCTGCCTCCTGAGTGGCAGGAGACACGTACGCTGCCAAGTAATGCTGTTGGTGATTAGGGCAAGGAAAGCTCTTAAGTTATAAATCACCACAGTGCAATTTATTTTGCAGCTTGATTTCTTTCTGAGCAGATTTTGCACAATTGCCCTGCTGCGTATCTCCGCTGATTTGATGCAATGCAACTGGGACAGCTGTGTGTGCCGGCTGCAAATGAAACAAATCAAGCCTTATGGGAAGAGGGAGGGTAGAGTCATATTTTGAATCGAACTTGCAAAACACTGAGATCAACCCTTACAAAGCAAAAATTCCTCTTGTTGCCT
This sequence comes from Apteryx rowi, assembly GCF_003343035.1. Classification (NCBI taxonomy): domain Eukaryota; kingdom Metazoa; phylum Chordata; class Aves; order Apterygiformes; family Apterygidae; genus Apteryx; species Apteryx rowi. The sequence continues at coordinate 2,913,396 of NW_020447195.1, read as the reverse complement.
AGGTGAAAACACCAGCTTCTCCTGTATCCTGAGAAGCAGCAGTGCTGGAATGGTTTTTAACACCTTCTCTCTTATTAACAAGCATTCAGTCAAAGCGTGGGTTTGTTATCCCTTGCTAAAAACCATCCCTGTTCTCTCCATGGACACCGCCTGGCGAACATGCGGTCCAGACAAAATAGACCTTCTTCTGAAATCATCCTAAGCTGGCTTTATAGCAGTAATGATTCAACTGAGCCTAGATAACTCTTGCACCAGATTCTCTCTTTCTGCTTCTGTATGTGTCCTGTGTTGCAGAAGAAAGGTTCAATTGCTGAATCATTTCTCTTCAACATCAATAAAAGTCACAGGCTTGAGGACAGCCAGGTCTGACTCCACAACAYGGAGCAGTGCATTCGTCGTGGAAGGCTGGTGACAGCCTTGAAGCAGAAGAATTGTTACAGGAGTTCATTAATAAAGAATGGAGACCGTTACAATGGGTGCAAATGGACATGGATTGATGGAAGGGAGAAACTGCCGAGCCAAGTTTTTAATGAGATTACCAGATCGCTTGGTAAAAGCGGGAGTGCCCTGACTYGTGCAATTTCTTGACTGAGCATCTYGGATATCACAGTCAACAAGGCACACAGCAAATGGATTGAAACCTGGCTAATCTGTCGGCCCCAGCGGTAACTAATGAGGGACTTGTTTGGCTGGCGGAGTCCCTAGTCAGCTCCTCGGGTGGGCAGTTCATACGTCCTCTATTTTAGTGCTCTTGCCAATAACTTGAAGTGAAAGGAGAGTGGATGATGTGCTGAGCACTACTTTTAAGCCACTTTGGAGCTCTTGCTTCAAGGAAGGTGATGTGAAGTTGGAGGGGGCTTCAGCAAAGAGCTGGGGGCAATGAGATGATTGGAGTGTACAGTTTAAAGTATGGCTTCTGGGCAGGCTGCTGGAGGGGAATGCGAGGGGGACCGGCAAGGGGTGCAAGGGTCAGTATGGGAGGTGAGGAGCAGTGGTGGCTGCATCAGTCTAACCCATGCCTTCTGCGAGTCRGTAAAAACACGCGTGCATCCACTAGCCTGAACGTAGCCAGGCTGGTAGGTAAGTGCTGCGCAGTGTTCCCAGTTTGGTGTTGCATGCTCCATCCTTGCAGATACTGTTTCTTCTTCCTTTTTTCTTTAATGATAAGGAAGGTTTTTCTTCAAAGTGGTGCTGTGCCGTCTATTCAGCAGGAGATACCTGGGGCAAGTGTGCGGCGGCTCGGCTGGAAGCCGACTCCGCTCCCAGCTTGGTGGCTGCTCTGCCCTGCGTGCTTGGGGCCCTGAGCAGCAGCAGTAGCCCGGGGCTTCTCTGTGCTTCCGTTTCTGCCCGTCAGCCCTTTGCCATCTTGCTTCCTCGCACTGCAAGCTCTTCTTTTGCTTGTACTCACAGTGCTGAACTTGGTAGGGGGTGAGGAGAGGAGGAGGCTGCCAAAATCAAACCAGTAAGTCGTGAAGAACTGTTCTTAAGTGTGAAAGAAAAAGAAACTGGCCCTTAATGACTGTTCACCTTCCGCTGCCCAGGAGCCTCGGGGCGGGTGTAGTTGAGCGCCTGTTTGGGAAGTAAGGTTAGTTATCTTTCCAGTTGTTATCTTGCTTTAAAAATCTTAACATGTTTTAAACATTCCTTATCAGTGTGCTTCCCCACGCATGCAGGCGAAGAGTTTATCAACATGCTTCACTGTAACTGGCATTTTAGTGTATTTTCATGCAGTAGTCAAATAGTTGTGTTTTTAGGAACAACTCTGACTTCTAATTGCACAAGGAGGCAGGCCGTGTGCCGCTGTTTGCAGTCGTGTAGAGTAACACCTATATCCTCGACGTATCCTGGCGTGAATGAGACTACAGTGTAGCTTCTCTCTCTTTCTGTCTCCTTTTTTTTATTTTTTTTTCTAGTTTTAAAATGTTTTTAAGAATGTCAAATAATTGAGATATTAGCTCACTCTGTGCTAATAGCAAAGTGGCACGTTCCCAACCATTTAACTCCGCTGCTGGCTAGGCAGGCCCGCGGGTCGTTTCCGCAGCTCCTAGGGCTACGTTCTCTCCGAGGTCAGTCATAACCATGAATTTTTGGACCTTGGTTCTCTAAAATCATTCCCCGCACGTTCTCTGTAATCCTGCACACCCCCCCCCCCCCCCCCCCCCCCCCCCCCCCCC
>NW_020447195.1:2893859-2911197 GCF_003343035.1 Apteryx rowi | reverse complement strand
TCAGTGCATCGTGGATCTGCCTCCTGCCGAGAGGAAAAGCAAAAACGGTGTCTGGGAACGTGCTCCTGGGGGTTCCTCCTAATCCCATTGATTATTCGAGAGCCACGGAGGTGCTGTGTCAATAACCCCTTTAAAGATCCATTGGATTTTTCACAGTGGCATTTTTACGCATCACGTGTTGCTTGGCCAAATTCCTCCTGCAGAGCTTTGATGCAGAAATCACTCACCAGTCTCTGCGTTCTGGTTGGGGATTTTTGAGCGGGAGGGAAAGAAGCAAAGGCAAATGTCGGCACCGAGGCCGCTCTCCGCGTCTGGTGGCGGAGGCTGCGTCGTCGGCTTTGGAGACCGAAGGACCGTGCTTCCCGGTGGAGTGGCTCTGGGCTTGGCTGGCGGAAAGGCAGAGCTCCTGCGGTGCGCTCTCCCGCGGGCGGAAGAGTTGTTCCGGGATTACCAGCAAAAGGGCCTGCTGAGGGGGTTGTTTTTACAGTGCTCCGAGACTTCTCAAACTCATTTCATGCAAACCACCAGGCTGTCACAAATGCAATGACTTTTGGCCAGTGTCGGTCTGGCCAATTTGTAACCGGTGATCTGCGTGTGAAAAATTCTGTATTCACATTCCTCTGGTTGGAGCAAATGTGTGCAATAAATAATTCTGGGCTGGTTCCAAACTTTCCTGGTGTTCAGGAGTGGTCAAAGCTGGGGCTGGGATTTGAATTCGTTTCTATTTCCATTCCTGGGAACTCTGCATCCCTGGGTGGGAAAAGGATGCAGCTTGATTGAAAAGAAAAATGAGAAGTTTTTTTTCTCTGCCTACCACAGAAAGGCATTATTCCAAGAGGGAATTTTCTGCCCTGGATGCTGAGATGGGTGTTTTCAATCATTCGGTTTCCTTGTGCTTCTCGTTCATTTTTTACCCATTTCAATTTATTTTTAATGGCTCTGACACCCTTGTTTATAATAATAAATAGCAAACGTGTAGACACAATGAGACTGTTTCAGGTTCAAGTGTTTTTAATAACCTTGCAGCAAAAAATAGACCCAATCCTTCTAAATCCAGAGAAATATGATGAAGACTCTCTCCTGCTGCAATGAAATACGGTTTCAGAATTGCTGCTGTGAAAACAGCCCGCGATAGCTATCGTTTCACTGCTTTGACTCCCAGCCAATCTTTTTAGACAAAACTCCCCTTTGTATCGCTCCAAACCCTGATTTCCGAGCGCTGTTTTTGTCTTCCAGACGTAGCCCCGTTTCAGCAAAGACAAGGTGGTAGGTAAAGATATTTTATTGACAGAATAGATTTGGAGAAGAGCCGAAGGAGCTGGGGACGGTACGGAGCCAGCGGAGGTGGAGACGCCGGGGGCCGAAGGTAGGTGCGAACCTGGAGGTTAGGGCTCCGCTGACGTTTCCCATGGGAAACGTGCTCCGTGCGGCGCTGCGGCAGGCTGGTTTCAGCAGCCCCCTGCGGATCCGCTCAGGCCGAAGGGAAGCGCCGCGGTCTTGCGTCGCCCCGTCTGCAGAGCGAGGGGCGCGGGGCCCGTGGCACCGACGGCGCGGGGGAGCGCGCTGGTGTCTCTGGGCTTGGGGCCCTCGTACCGCGCGCGGGCGCTCCCGCCCCGAGGACGCGCGATTCCCGTCCGGGCCGCGGCCGCCTCCTAACGCAGAGGGAAAAAGTGACGGGCCGCTCCGTTAGGCCTCGCGCTGTTTAATTAAGTAAAATGTTATTAGCTCTTTTCAATGGTTTAGCAGCTTGGAGGGAGTCGTTGCTTGCCAAGAAAAACAACCTCGCGGGTCTCCCGGCATCCTAAGCAGGCTCGTGGCTGGGGCTCAGGGCACAAATCCAGAGCTGACTGCTAGGAAAACGCTGCTCCGTGCCCGATGCCGCGGATCCGTCTGTCAGGAAAACAAGTACTGGCTTTGGAGGAGTCGCACGACTGTAGCGCCGGTGTTAACGGCCTTTAACGAACCCCCCGAGGAGGGGGGCGGGCGAGGGGGGCGCGGGGTGCCCCGGTGCAGCAAGCTGCCAGGCGGGACCTGGCTTCGGGGACGGTCGCAGGAGCGCGCGGTGCTTGGCCGCGCTGCTCCGGGCACTGCTGCTGTTCGGGCCCGGCTGCGTGCCCCCTTTCCCGAGCTGTGCGGTGCGAAAGCGCTGCCCGCGGCCCCCACGCTCCTGCCTTCCCGCTGGGCTCCTCCGAGGGCTGCAGCCCYACCTGCAAATTAAGGGACGAAATGCCTTTTATCCAGGACCCCCACCCCAGCCCCCAGCAGCTCTTCCAAAAGGCCCGAGGAGCACAATTTTTAGCTCCGGCAGGAGCCTGAAAGAAAGAAAAGGAAAATACGTGGTTCCCACCCGCCCTGCGGCCGCGTGGGCCGGTGACCGGCTGCGCCGCGGCCCTGGCATCTCCCGCAGGACACGCCGAGCCCCGCCGGCGCGGTGCAGCGTGGCTGCCGCCCCACCTGCGCGCTGGGCCCTGGGACGCGGGAGCTGTCTGCCGGGGTGCGAGCGCGGAGCGCGGGGCTGCGGTGGCCGGTCTGCGGGGGGGCTGCACACCGCCCCGGCGGGGGGTCAAGGGGGGGCCCGGGCAGCCCCGGGGCTGCTTCCCCCGCGGCGGGAGGGCGCCAAGGGGCTCCCCCGAACCGCGACCGGCTCCGGCCGAGCACCAAGAAGGGGGAGCGCCTTGTCCCGCTGCCCGACATGGCCCCAGCTCCGAGCCCCCGTGTGCCGGGGCAGGTCCGAATTCCCGGCCGGAAAGGCTCCTTCCCGGCCGCGGTGAAGCGCCTTCCCTTCCCCGGCTTCCTCCGGCGCGGCCCCTGCCCAGGCCCTGCCGGTCACTGGCGGAGGAAGGAAGTGGGTGCGAAGGGATCCGGGCCCCGCTGCGCCAGCAGGCTGCCTGTAAATTATCCTCGTTAGCGGCAATGGAGCTGGCCCAAACACGGGATGGAGCCGGGAGCGGTTCCCGCACTCACCTGCCCGGGGCCGGGCAGCCGCCGGGCTGGGGCGACGTCCTCCTCCCCTCCTCTCCCTCTCGGACGCCGCTGCACGTGGGGAAGATCCCTCCCGCTCCCTCCCCAGAGAGCCGCCGTCTCCCAAAGCCGAGCCGCGCGCCGCCCCCGGGCCTCGCAGCCGCCCCGAGCCGCAGCCTGTTGGCCGTGCTCGAGGCTTCCCCGTGCCTCAGTTTCCCTCCCGGCTGAGCCAACGCTGGCGCCCTGCTGCCGCCCCGCGGGGCTGCCGCGAGCGCCGTGACGCACGCGGAGGGGCCCTGGGCACGCCAGAGCCGCCGCTTGCCGTCGAGGGGTCTTCTGCCATATCCGTCTTCCCGAGAGGACAGAAATGCCCCCGCCCTGCTCCGTGCAACGCCCCCCAAAAATAATAATGTAATGAATAATAATAATTGGCAGCGGGCTCTGCAGGCCGAGCCCATCTCCCCAGCTGTTGCAAACGCAGGCGGACTCCCGTGAGCCCGTTCTGCGAGCACTAATGGCAGTGCTGTCCGCCGGCGTGCGGCGCTGCGGGGGACCGGGGCGGGTTTCGGCCTTGCCTTTGGCTTGGCTTCCCGCCGGGCTGCGCCGCGGCGTCTGCGTGTGACAACCCGGGAGCGCGACCAGGCACGGGCCGCCTTTCCCCCGCTGTCGTAGCCGGCTGCCCGGCGGCGGCCGCCCCGCAGTGCTGCAGCTCGCCAGGAGCTTCCTCCCGGGCAGGCAGGCGAGCTGCCGTGCGCCAGGGGCCGCCGTGCGCCAGGACGCTGCCGCGGAGCAGCCGGGTCCCTCCTGCGCCCTGGCCGGGCCGGCGGGAGGCGAGGAGCCCTGGTGCGGGCGGCGCGGCCCGGCCTAAACACACGGCGCGGCCTGGCCTGCCCACACGGCGCGGCCCGGCCTGCCCACACAGCGCTCTGCCGCCGCGGCCGCAGCGGGGGCCGTTCCCAGGCGGCCCCCGCGCCCGAGGCCTGCGTTAAATCGTATCTGAGAGGAACAAATTATTAATCCCCCCTTCCCTCCCCAAACACAAACAGTCCTGTATCGTCTGTGCGCTGCGGAATAATCCCCCGAATCCCCGGTAATCCCGGGCGGATGAGTGACCCCGCGAGAGCTAGCTGCGCCGCTTTCGAGCGCCGCTGAAGGCAGCGTGTTCGCAGCTGGCGCGCGAAGGCGCTGGGCTGGACCGGGGAGAAGCAAGGAAAAACACAGCCCTGCTTAGGCCCGTCGCGTTGCGTCGGCGTCTTCGGCGTGGGGAGGAGGCAGCCCGCCGGGGGGGACGGAGGGCCGCTGCGGGGCCCCGGGGCTGCGGGCGGCAGGGGGCTGCACGGGCGGCCGCCGCGCCGGGGCGCAAACGGGGCGGCACCAGCGGGGCGCCGGAGCCTCTTGCGAAGCCGCCTGGAGGTGACGGTAGCCTTCGGCAGGGTGTCTGGCCGGGCTCTTCCCCCACCTCCCCTTTAATTAAACGGCAGTCTCATGCATGTGCAAAAGGAAGGAGAAAAAGGGGAAAAAAGATCGGCAAGCCCAAGACCTTAGATTACTGTTTACCCCCTCGAGGAGCACAGAAGTATATTGTCCATTTAATAGAAGCCTATAAATCACTGAAAACATTTATAAAATAATTGAAGGTAATGGGAACCATTTGTTTAAATAACATCACGTTCATGCCCCAGAGGTGCAATAAAAGTTAGATTAATTGATAGGATTTTATATCTCACTGTGAAAAACTAAGTCACATTCTAGACACCGACAGTTTGGGAAAGTTGCAAATTCATCAGGCACCCAGCTACTATCAAAATAGTCTCTTCCATGCAAAGAGGCACATTTATATGACCCTGAAGGGTTTTGGGATGAGAACTATTTACTTAAACTGTGAAGTGAACTAGCCAGTGTGAGATCCTGACCCAGATTGGATTTTTTTTTTTCTTCCTCTTCTATCTGCTGTTTCATTTTTTTTCCCATTATGATAAAAGGCAAATAAATATSTCTAAACCAAAGGCTCGTTCCTAATCTGGGGCTAAAGTTTCCTGCGTCCCTTCTCACTCGTGGGAATAGCGCTTTAAAGGCASGAGGAGAACCGGTGGGAGAGAGGAGCCCGCGGCACCCGGCGCCGGCCGCCCTGGCCCGCTTTGCGGGGTGCCGGGGCGAGGAGCGGCCCCTCCGCGCGTGGGGCTGCGCCGCTTCCTCCCCCARCAGGTGGTGAAGCATCGCCCCCCTTCCCCGTAACTGCGTTTTGTGGTTCATTCGGTTAAAGGACATAAAAATGAAACGCAACGTGTTTTTCTAGCAAAACGGGCAGCTGAGGCGGGCGGCGTGCAGGCAGGGCTCCCCGGTGCTCCCTCCCCGCCTGCCCTCAGCTCCGCTCTTGCCCTGTTTTCCCTCAAACGCCCTCTTTTTGCGGGCCGTTCCCCTCCTTTCAGGGACTCGCTCGCAAGCCCCAGCGAGGCCGCTCTGCCTTGCGTGCTGCCTCTGCCGGGGATTACGCAGAAAAGGTGGTCAAGCGGCCCTGGCGGCCGTTTCACGGGGAGGCTGCCGCGCGCCCGGAGCGCCGGCACCCCCAAACGCGGCCGCCTCCGGGCTCGGCGGAGAGGGCCGGGCGCCCCGCGCCGAAACCTCCGTCCCCGCGGCAGAGCTGCTCCGAGCCGCCCCGCGCCCGGCCGGGCTTYGCATGAGCTTTTGATAAAGGAACGCTGTCAAACAAGGACTGAATAAATCATGATGTGTTACCAAGACGCATTACAGCTTTTAAAACAACCACCGTGGCATTCTACCCCACGGACTGATGAGTCTGGGGATGCCAGATCCCTGGCGCTGCGCAGCCTTGCTGGAGCCAGCGCACATCTGGAGCGCAGTAAACGTACCCAGAAGCAAGAAAGCAGCTCTGTAAGGGTCAGGAGTACAGAGAGCGGCTGCTGACTCCAGGCGCCACCCCAAAACCCACATGCATTTCCTTGTGTAAACACATGTGGCCAAAAGGCAGCCATGGTCACCTTTCTCCAACGTGAGCCCTATAAAACCGCCAGCAAAGTGAGGAACAATGTCACTATTATTGTTTTAGAGGCATTCCTCCGGAGCAGAAAAGCATAGCCAGGCTGCCTACAAGGGTGTCTTTAAAAGCAGGCCTGACAATTGACTCCAGAGCCGAGGGGAGGAGAAATCCCCCCGGGGCTGATCCTTCGCGCTTGTTGTGGGCTTCGAGAGCGGCCGATTAACCTGTTGGGTCCTGCGTGCGGCCGCGGGGCAGCCGGGGCGCGGGGGGACCCACGGGAGCGGAGCCCTGTCTCGGCTGCCATCGGGTTTAGATGCCGTGGGAAATCATCCTTGGCGCTCCTCCTGCCTTAGCAGTACGCAGAGGAGAGCCCCCAAATCACCCCGCGATGAAGCCGGGTGAGAGCCAAGAGTACACAGACACTGCTCTTAAATGGGTGATTTCTGTGTTGCCTGTGCAAGGGAGTTTCTCCCAACCTCTTGCATCAGCTGCGTTGGCAATCCCGCCAGTGCAATCGGAGAGATCCCGGACCCGGCATCGTTTGGGGTGAGAGCTTAACGTACCTGCAAAAGAAAAACACTGGCACGTCCTCAAGAGGGCCAAACACAAGCACTTTGGATTTGGAGAAGCTTTCTTTTGGGGGGGTCCCTGGTCAATTGGATTGTGTCCTGGTGGCTGCTGCTTTTAGGTGGATTTATCGCATGGAGGGAGAGCCGTCCCGAGGCCGAGCTATAATCTCGGGTCAGATCCTGTCTGTGTTTAGGTGTAAATCGGGAGTCACGCTTTGGGATTGCTCCTGCTTCAGGCCGCTGGTGCTGGGGTAGGAAGAGGCTCCCCGGCGGCCTGGGAGGACAGGCAGGGCTGGGAGCTGGCAGCAGGTCCCCAGCCCCTGCCAAGACTAATCCCTACCTGGCTCCCCGGGGAGGAGGCTTCCCCTCCCTCCTCTTCCTGGCTTTAATCCTTTCCTTATTGCAGCCTCGCGAGGATATTGCTGCCCCGCACACGCAGCCAGGCAGAGGAAGGGCTTGCCCACCTGCATGCATTTAACACCCCATTCAGCCCCCAAGCCGGACAGGATATCCCAGCCCCAGTGACACTGGGAAAGGGGSTCTAACAGGAACCATACGGGAGAGGGGGGATGCCGCTAATGCAATAAGGCGCTTTGCTGATTGCGTCTTCCACGGGCGAGACTCGGAGACTCCTGCAGCGAGTGGCAGAGACGCAAAACCCTGTCTGCGTCCCGCCGTCGGCTGAGCTCTGTGCACTGAAGCACCGGAGCCGGGAGAGCGCGAGTCGGAGGCCGTGGGCGGCTCCAGCCGTGCTCGCCGCTGCACCTGGTTTGAGGAGCATCCGGGCTCCCGTCTCCCGAGAGGCACTGAGGGAGTTTGCACTGCGGGTGGCCACATGACAGAGAGGGCTGGATGTGCTGGGAAAACTATGGCCCCTCCACAGGTTTCATAGCACCAAGGCGCGCTCGTGGAGTCAAGCTTAGTCGGATATTGCAGGTGGTAATAACTGGGTTTGTTTAACTGGTAGAAAGGGTTTGCTGGCAGCTCCTGGGCACAGAGCGGAGAGTGTGTTTGAAGCAAGGAGTTTGCAGCAAGATGGATCTGGTTCTCACGATACCGCCTTCTTCCACTCATGGAAAGGATCGGGAGCTGCTTCCAAGAAGAGCAGAGGTTGCGCCAGGGAGACCCCTCCTGAGGCCTGGACAAGAGGACTGACAACTGAGAAATGACTGTGAATATGTAACGAAGGCTGAAGGCTTGTAGATATGGAGATTCTCCATGCTTAACACCTGATTGGGATGACCTTGCACTTAGATAAGGGCCTGTTCTCCAAAGGAAAAAGAAAGATGAGCATTTGAATTTCATTGATAAGCCCATCAAATAGTTAAAGGTATTATAGACTGTATGACTGCGCCACAGAAAAAAGTTTCTCTAGTGAGTCAGGGTCCCAAAAACCTTTCTTGTAGAGAGAGCTTATCTTATCAGGCAGAGAATACAACATTTGGCGAGGAAACAGGGCCAGCTCAGCCTGAATAATGGCTTGAGCTAAAGCATTGCAAAACTAAAGGCACTTTAAAAAAGTCTTGACATCACAGATGGAGGGGTGAGCAGAGAGGAAGAAGAGACTTAGTAATGTTGGCCATAACCCAAATACGTGGTGTTTCTCCAGGGCAAGTCCTTTAATGTTCTTCATGAGACAGAGCTTGACATTTGCGTTCCCCTGCAAGAGGAACCTGAGGGCTGCTCCCAGCAGGATCCGCCCATCTTTAATTCCCTGCATTAGATGCTGGGGCCAGAAAGAGGGATGATCCTGGCAGCTGGGGGGACCAGGAAGCCCCGTTCTCCCGCACTGCTTGGTGCAGAGGTTGCACCGAGGACAGTGCATAGGCCTAGAGGAGAAAGCAAGTTCTGCTGTGGTGGGCCCCAGGCTACCTCACAAGGGTTTGTGCAGGTCCAGGTAACCCCTGAGCAACACGACTGAGGTACTGGCTAGATATGAGCGAGGCCAGAGGTGGCTGCTGCTGGCACGTGGCTTTGTTTGGAGGCACGGGAGCAGGGAGACTCYGAGTGAGGGTGGGCTGGTGGGGCTGGAGAAGCCCCTCAGCTGTGGGCAGAGGTGGCTGTTGACTTCAGCCTTCCCAGGGAGACCTCCAGCAAGCAGCAAGGCCTGCTCCCTCCTGGAGGAGGCTATGTCCATGGAGAGGATGAGTTAACAGGAGCAACCAAGACAAACAGCAAGTTAAAGCCCTCGCTAAAACAAACCCACCATTTCTTTAATCTGGCCAGCGAGGCTCCCTCCTGATCCACAGACCTGGTCCAAAGCCGACTAACTAGATGGGAACCTTTCTTTGGGTTCAACAGGCAGGAGCCCTGGCTGCATGCCGCGGGCTGCTGGGCGGCTGGCTTCACCCGCCGCGGCCCCAGGAAGCCTCTGCATTCCTCCAGGTCCCCTTATCAGCATGAGCCGGGCAGTATGGGAACGCAAAGGCAGTGTAAATAACATGCAAACACTGGCCAAATTTTTAAAACAGCTAAAATTCCTGGGAAAGAAGAATGTCAGTGGCCACGGAATGAATATCTGAAAAACCAAAGGAATATTAAAATGGAAGGTTTGTGCATTCTCTGCTCTTCATTTTTCCCTGCGTTGATTAAGTTCACTATTTTCTACCTACTTGGGAAATTCTTCCCATGGTAATCACCAGTATTAAATTCAAACCTCCTTGGAGCCTTCTTAAAAGCAAGCATATTTCAGCAAACATCTGAAAGTGCCTATGCGTGGAGGAAAGCATTCAGGAATGTGTTGCGTATGGTACTTATAAATGAGTATTTAAAAGAATTCCTTAGGATTGACGGAACGGGAAGTGTCTAATCTGTGAGAAGTCTTTGGTTTCTGCCTACCGTTTGCATAAATCCAAGGACACTCACTCACTCGATGAGTTTCTCATACTGGTCTGCTCTGGGAGGGGGAAATGAGGAGGAAACTGGTGATTTGATGCATTTAGACAGCCTGAAATTGAGAGTGGTATTGATCTACGGCTTTCAGAGCTGCATGACCAGCCTCTTATCTCAGGGTAGGTGAACAGGACGAGCCAGTCATGGAGTGTCCTCCATGATTAGCGGAGGTGGAGATGGGCAGGTGTGGTCCAGCGCCCAGCACGGCTGCCTGGTCCTGGCGCGGGGCTGCCTGGGGCCCGACCCACCTCCTCACCCTGCTGCAACCCATTTCCTCGCCGAGCCTCAGTGTAGGCGTCRTTAAAGCCTGCAGTGATTCACGCTCGCTTCCCAAGTGGGCCTGCAAGGGTTAAGTCGTTTGCACCTATCAAGCGCTTTGGGGCCGACAGCTAGAGGATGCATGTAATTATGATTCTCATTCCCTTCATTTTTTGCRTTTCAGAAAGTAGCTGCCCTTAGGAAGGGGATTTAGAAGAGCTTGTTTACGAGCTGAGGGTGTATGGTGCTGGACCTATATGAAAATGGCGTACAAGTAACTTTTTAACCACAAAATCTCTGTGGATTTTTGATAGTTAAAAGAAAAAAAAGACTTTTTAGTCATAGAGGAAGAAAATGTTACAAATGATTGATGAAATTTTGCTCTCTTTGTCAAAATATGCTCCAAACTCATGGGACAGAAGATGTTTGGGACCCGCTCTGTCCCCTGCCTGCCATTTGTTGGGGATCAAGGGCTGGCGCAGTGTTACCATGTGGGGGCTAAATTCTCATCCCCAAATCTCCTGTGAGGTTCTTCTTGCTCAGGAGGTCCTGCTCCCCCCTTTCCACCCCGAGTGCTCCATCTCCAGCTTTCTTCTGGTTTTCTGATCTCCTTGGAGCATCCAGCCTCCCACCATCAGAGCCCGGTGTCACCCTTGCAAAGCCTCAGTGGTGCTCGGAGTCCCTGGGGAAGCCGAAGGGCCGGTCTGTGACACTTGCTCTTCCCAGGGCACGGCAGTGAGTTATGCACAAAGATCCAGACTTGTGTCAGGGCTTCACACAGCAGCTCAATATAATATTCAGAAACCAGTCATAAAGTGGTCGTGGGCTGGTGACTGGAGACAGGCAACCTTGCAGGAGACATGGAACATTTCATAGATCTCCTCAGAAACCCACACACCTTGAGACACCCATGAGTTATGGGGCCTGTACTTCTTTAAATATTTTTCCAGAGTTGGGAGAAATTCCATTATGAGAGGCTGATGTTAAAACCCAAGGAAGATCTTCGTCTGACCCAGTCTATAGCAGTTTTGAGGAGATATGACCTCTGGTTAGAGGTGAGTCCCAGTTCAGCAGCTCTTCCTCCTATGGTCACCAGCGAGATGCTCCCCCAGGCTAGACGCAATCTCAGGGAAAGGGCACTGTTGTTCTTTAGCGTTCTGGGGACAACCAGGCAGACCCAAATCCTCAGAAAAAAATGAAAAATGAGTGTGGAGAACATGCAGCTCRTTTTTGGGGACTAACGCCAGGACCTGCAGAGCCTGGTCTGTTCCCAGCGATGGTTGAGGAGAAGGGTCTGCTGAGGCACTCCCACCCCAAACACTGCCGCGGTCACAACCAGCCTCTCTTTGTAGTGCTATTTTTAAAACACCAAAGGAGAACTCACATCTCAGTCTGTTAGAAATATGTCCGTGTCCCCTCCTGATATCTGAAGCAGCCAAGAACCCTGCTCATTTTCAAATCAGCCGGAGTTAGCTTTAAATATAAAACAAAACAAGCAAACTGAAAGGGGCTTGTTGTGTAAAAAAGTTCCTCTGAATTAGTTATATCTGGCTTGTGATCCCTTTTTGATTGAATACTTAATAGCAGCCAGGTGCAACCAATAAGGGACGCTAGCCTGAGTCTCTGGAAGCAGCATGGGAACACAGCTTGGTAGGATATTCCAAGAGGGTGGCTTGGTGTGTGGGCTGCTTATGTCCTTCCTTTATTATTCTCCTTTTATCTACAAGAATTCCAGCCTTTGTTTCCTTCCCTCTCAGCGCTGAGCTAGAGCAAGGGAGGTACACATATGTGTGTATATGTTTGTGTGTGTATCTACAAGTACATAGCTGTATGTGTCTGTGTGCGTGTAAAAACCTATTATTACATGCTTACCTAACAGTGCGTGTAGTATGCATATTGTACACTTATATGGATGTATATTAATGCGTATACATGCATATAAACATRTTCTCTTCGGCAGCTGAAATAATATGCCCTTGCCCTGCTGAAGGGTGTAGTAGCACTTCTAACGCTTGTGAAGCAAGATGGTCACGTGGCACTTTGAGACATTTTTCCATACTGGCACTTCCAAATATGTGTGCTGGTATTTAAGCCCGTTTCCATCAGGGAGTATGTATGTGTGGAGTTTTACAGCATTAATTTTAGAAACATACTGCCTTCGTAGACGATAATAAAAAATTGATGCCAGGGAGAGAGACTGTGCAAAAACTACCAAGTTAAAGACATTGCTCTTCTGGAGCATAACCTGGCACTCCAGCATCAGGATAGCGCTAAGCGCATGCTTGATTTCTCCTGAAGTCATAAAAATTACCCATGTGGGCCCTGATCCTGAACTGGGATGCAGCAGCGCTGGGGTGAGAAGCTCAATGGTCCTGGGTGGCCTCGGCGCCCTATGGCCTCGTAGGCACCACATATCCCTTTTCCAGGATGTCACATCCATGGCCTTGGGCAGGGAGGTCCAAATGTCCTTTCTAGAAGGGCATCAACATCTTCAGCCCCCCCGGCAATGAGGGCTGGGGACAACCTGAGCTCCAGCTGCCGGGCTCCGGGAGCRGGCGGCCCGGGATGCTGCAGCCGTGGCAGCCAGGCTGGGTCGTGCTCTGGGGAAAGTTCARTGGGGCCTGAATGTCCTGTGCTGCTTTGATTTGGCAGTGCTTCAAGCCGCTCATGAGCGTGCACGTGTAGATGGTGCTGGAGATATGTCCCATAGAGATCTATTTAATTTTTAGGTCCTTTTCCATCCAATATTCTTATAAAAAATACACTTTTCCTTTTTCTTCTCTTTTCTGTCCATTTCTTTTTTCTGTCCAACTGATGCAATTTCCACCTGATGCTTTTCTGGAAAAAGATCTAYGGCGTGTCGCTTCCGATAATAACTCCTTGTAGTGTTGGCTGTAGACTGCTTGGTTACTTGATTTATTGAGCTCCTGAATCCTCCAAAGAAAATTGATGATTTTATACGAGCAATTCTTTTATGCCTGAAAATACAGCATTTGCCAGAGCATTTTGTGGGTGTTGAGATCCAGAGAGTTCCAGAGATCCAAGAGCCAAAAGAGAAGAAATCATGGACTCCTGTTGTGAAATTTGGGGCAAACACTATCTACATTTTAGAGGTTTAGACCAAAAAAATATATATGCGGTAGTTCACACTTTCCGCAGCTGCAGAAAGATGAGTCTTGGTCTTGCTGAGGGTCAATCCCCAGCACCACTGCTGTTAAGGGGAGTTTGTCGTTGACTGCATAGGAGCAGGATTTGGCCGAAAGGGCAAGGGTGAGCCCTGCAGCCGGACTGCGATGGAGGATTATTAGGTGCCAGTTTGTGGCTCCAAGAGAAGCGTGTGGGTGAGGAACCAAGGTGGCCAGGTGGGCGCTGAGCCAGCCACTGCGTGGAGGCCAAGGGTGGCTGTGACAGATCACAGGTGATTTGGACTTTATAGAGTGGCTAATATGCAGGAGGGAYGCACAGAGCCAGGGCAGCCTGCAGTATTCCTGCTTTCACTTATTAATGCTATGAAATGTCCAGAGGGCAAGGACGGAGGAAACCGGAGAGCCGCTCCTGACAGCCACTAAAACGCAGACTGACCTTGGCCAAGCTGTTTAACCTCGCTGTGTCTCGGGCYGGGGCTTTGCTGTGAACGTTAACGCCAAATCCGTGCACTACCGCGTTACCCATTGGGGCAGAATCACTTTGGAGCAGCTCACAGTTGCATTTCTGTCAAATTAGCTGGAAAAACATCATGCAGCGTTTATGGCAGGTTTAGGCTTTCTGTGGAGGCCGGGCGATAGCTGAGCTGGTGCAAAGGCAGAGTGGCACAGACAGATGAGATGTGAGCTGGCAAAAAGCCACTTGGACAAAATTAAGCTGTCAAAACATTTCGAATATATTTGCTCCGGCAGAATGCGTTTGCGCCGGATCAGCACTTTGCATCGTGTGGCGACAGCATTTTAGAAGCCCCGAAACCASATTTTCTCTATCATTGAACCGTAATTCCAGTTATTCCACCTGTGAACTGGGCACGAGAACGCTTGCAAGCTATAAAAAGTGCGATAAGATTCAAGGCGAAAAGGCTCTGTCCCCGAGCCAAGTCATTCTTTATTATCTGGAGGTTTCAGGTGCGCGCAAAGGGCCGCACAGAAAATAAGTCACAGGCCTGTTCCTTTTCCTGCAGAGGAAGTGTTTGTAGGATTAGGGCATATTTAGACATGGCACAAATGGGATTCCTAAACAAAGGGCCGGGGGAAAGGAGAGCTGCAGCCCGGCTCGCGCCGCTTCCCAGACCTGAGAGCGTTTCCAGATTTGCTCTCCTACCTGACTCCGAGAGTAAAGCTTTCCAGACCCCGGCGCCCAGAAATTCACTATTTCCATTTTAGGAGGTTGTAAAAACAGGGTAAGACATCGCTGCCTCCCTGGATTTCTTGCAGGAGCAGAGAAGGTGGGCGCGGGGGGTCGCCCGGCTGGGACCCGGCTGCTCGCGGGGCTTAACGTGCCGGTGGTAAGGAAACAGCTGGCTGCCCGGGGCCAGCTCATGCTCGCCTCTTAGTTTGAGACGGGCACACACGTGCACCCCGTCTCCTGCGTGGGTGCATTAATTGCTACACGTCCCAATTAACAGGGCTGCCGATTCCCCCGCGCCGGCACYGCTGCGCTTGCGGAGGCGCCGCGTGGCCGCGCACCGGCCCCTCGTAAAAGCGAGTTGCGCGGGAGCAGGCGGCCGCTGACGGCCCTTCGTTCGTTTTTCCATTTTGCTGCCTGTTGCGCCGGCGGAGGTTTCCGTATGATAACAAGCGAGGAAATACTTCTTGCACGCAAACCGCGGGCTAAATGGGCTGCCCCCCGGGAGCGGCGGCGGCGGCAGCGCTCGCGGACCGCGCGC
The DNA here is from genome assembly GCF_003343035.1 of Apteryx rowi. Lineage (NCBI taxonomy): Eukaryota > Metazoa > Chordata > Aves > Apterygiformes > Apterygidae > Apteryx > Apteryx rowi. The sequence goes on along the minus strand of NW_020447195.1, from coordinate 2,896,646 downwards.
GGCCCCTCGCAGCCTCCGTGCACGGGGCGCTGCGCCTGCGACCGCTCGTTAGGGCTCACAGGAGGAAGCCTCTTTTCCATTAATCAACACAAAATAAAGGGGACTTAAATGCTAAATTGCAACATTGAGGGCAATTTATACAAATTACAGGCAGGGGTAGGGCTATATTTACCTCGGGATTGTGTAATTAACAGCGGGGGGACATGCAATTCCCTGCAAGTCAGTGCGCTCGGAGCGAAGGCGGACCGCTTCCTATGGAAGGAATCGCTGCGGGCTGAAGAAAGATGTTAGTGTTAGGTCTGAGAACAGTGAAATGTCTGCATTAATTAAGCTTTGGCCTGCGCTTAGGAAATAAAGATCCGTGACGCCAGACGGCCCCTACGGAGCGCGGACGGGCTGCCGTGGAGGATTTTGGACGTTTGACTCGCGGCCGTCGCTGGGGGCTGCACCGCCACGGCCCCGCTGCGGCGCCCGGGAGCCAGCCGGGACCGTGGCTGGGAGATGCCCRCGGCCCCCGGTAGGTCCGTGCCTCCGAGCGGAGGCGGCTCAGCATCCCGCGGGCGCCGGGGCCTGCCCTTGCCCGCAGGGGACCCCGGCAGCCAGCGGGCCCCGCAGCTGGGTTTTTCTCCCAGCGCTCGGCTGGGTTGCTTTTCCCCCTTCTTCTGTTTCTTCCCCAGCTCGGCGCCCGGGCACGCGCAGCCTGGCGCCGGCGGCYGCTGGGCGAATTGCTCTCTGCTTTGCGAGCTAGCGCAAGCAGATGCATGGAGGAACATGTGCTGGGCTTGGCGTGCAGCAGTGCTAAATATGCAATTTTTTTTATTTACACCCACAATCAGTTTAGAGACTCTGGCCAAAACTTCACCTCCTGTATGTGAAGATTTGGCCYGCAGAGGGATTTTAACTCTGAGGCAAATGGGAAATATGAAAGGGCCCTCTATGTGGAAAGCAATTCAATTCGTGTCTGGGATAAAACTGTGGTTTTTCCATCCCTCCGGGTCTCTGCTAAGAGACGTCTCAAAGCCGTTTGCTCTGAGCCCTGCCTGCGGCCGGGCAGGCTGCAGCTGATGCGGCTCAGCGGCGCCCGGCGGGTTTGCAGCGGGCTCGCACGGCAGCAGCGTGGCAGCCGCGGCTCGGCGCACTCCTCCGCGGGGCTGCGCCACGGCGTCGTCCCTGTGCAAAAGCCAAAGCTGGGGGACACGTTGCCTGGCTTCTTGCAGCTCAAAGCCCCTAGGGGAGCACGCCAGCGCCTCGCCGCTCYGGGGGATTTGAGCTGCGGGTCTCAGCACAGCTCCTGGCGTGCCGGGAGCTGCATCATGAAACAGCTGTGCCGGCGGGAGGCTGGGTGCCCGTGGCCCGGGGACGTGCAGAGCAGGCGCCCTGCTGCTGTGCTGTCTGCTTGGTGCTGGAGTTCCCTCGAAAAAGATTAAAAAATACACTGCAATGTAAAACTCAGAAGGGTAAAAGCGGGGGGATAAAACAGCCTGTTGGTGCATGATGGATCTGCTGACTTAGCACCCTCCCGGGAGGAGAAAATCCTTCTGGACGGAGGGGAGGACGTCCCCACCACGGCCTCAGCCTCAGCCCCGGCGCCCAGGCTGGCTGCTGTGCCATGCCGTGCTGCACCGTGCCATGCTGCACCGTGCCGTGCCATGCTGTGCTGTGCTTTCCCATGCCGTGCTGCGCCGTGCTGCGCCGTGCTGTGCTGTGCTTTCCCATGCCGTGCTGCACCGTGCCGTGCCATGCTGTGCTGTGCTTTCCCATGCCGTGCTGCACCGTGCTGCGCCGTGCTGTGCTGTGCTTTCCCATGCCGTGCTGTGCTTTCCCATGCTGTGCTGTGCCATGCTGTGCCATGCTGTGCCATGCTTTCCCGTGCCGTGCTTTCCCGTGTCATGCTGTGCTGCACTGTGCTGTGCTGCGCCGTGCCGCTCGCTCACTCGATCCCCCCGTGAGACGGGGCGGCAGCGAGCGGCTTTCCCCAGGCCACCAGCCCCGGCACGTGCTGCACACGCGGAGGCAGCTCACACCGGCGCTTGCGAGAGCATCCGTCACGCCTGATGGAAAGGGGCTCGGCGGGACGGCTGCCGGGGCCGCTGCCCAGCCCGTGCCCGCCCAACCCGTCTGTGCTCGTGTCCAGCCCCRCGCACCCACGTCTCTGGCCGCCCGGCCGTGTTGCACCTGCAGAGAGCGGCCTGGGCCCCTCTCTGCCCGCGGGGCCGATTCTGGGCACGCATCTTCCCTCCGCCCGCACCAGAGCCGCAGCCAGTGTGGGCACGTGCCCGGTGCCGCCGGCCCGGCCCGGCTTGCCTCGCTGCCCCAGTTTCCCCGCACGGTGCCACCGGGAGCGCCAGTGCCGAGAGAGCCGTGGGTGCCGCCGCCGCATGGAGCTGCGGACCCCGGTGCCCGGCCCGGCAGCTGCCCCTGCGTGCGTTAATTGTTTTCCGTGAAGGAAAAAAAGCAAAAAAAACCCGCAAAATCACGGGGGGAATAGATGGAAAAAGGAGATAGCGCCAGGCAGCCCCGGCCTGTTCTCCACCTGTTGTTATTTTGGTCTGGCCCAATCAACCTGCTAGCCAGGCTGGAGCCAGCGACCATCTGGAAAAACTGCCGTGTTTATAAAACTGCCATGGAGCAGCACCCCAGGGCCCTGACCTCCCACACGCGTCTGGAAATGATTAAAACGGCCCTGGCTGCCTTGGCCGCCGCGAGCCGCCCGCTGCGAGCAGCCCCCCGAAGCCATTTGGTGTTCTCATTAGCGGGCCGGAGCCGCGCGCGGTCCTCCCGGGCGCC
>NW_020447195.1:2855774-2893744 GCF_003343035.1 Apteryx rowi | reverse complement strand
GGCAGCGCCGCACCGGGTCCCGGCCCGCGGCGAGGCGGCTCCGCGTGGGGCAGCAGCGGTGCCTTGCAGCACTGCCCGGCCGAAGGGGAAGGCGCTTTGCAGCGCCCTGCGTGCCGTGCGCCCTGGCGCGGTGCTGCACGCTCGCCCGTGCCCAAGGGGCGGCTCGCAGCGCGCCTGGACGCGTAACGCACGGCGCCCGAGTCCGGCTCATGGCCTGGAGCGTTCCCACGGCCGGGCTCCCTCTGGGGCCGTGGTCGCTGCTCGCTCGGGCACCCGAAGCTGAGCCCAGGCACCCCGCACCGCCAGCGCTCAGCCTGCAGGAAGCCCCGCAGCCCGTGCGCGGCGCCCAGCTCCCCGCTGGGCCGCCGGGAGCTGCAGGATCAATCACTCCGCGGACAACGAGCCTCGCGTTTTGTACCTGGAATTAAACAATGAAATAATCCCGGCGAGCCTGACTGATTGCAGCGGGAATTAGAAACAGGGCCTCYGTGCCAAAGGCAGAAGGTGCTAACGGCTGCAGAGCTGGCTGCACGCCTGGCGAGCTCTTCCTGCCTCTGCGTGCTCGGATGAATACGCCGCAAGGCTCCAAGCCGCTGCCCCGGGCTCGGAGCAGCCCTTAGCCTTGCCCTGGGCGCAGAGTGGCTCTAAGTGCTCTTTGGATCGGGCCCCGCTCTTGGAAAATTCCTCCCTGGATGACTTCGCTTCCCCTCCGCTCAGCGCTCCCGGCCCTCCGCGTCCTGGGACGCCGCTTAGCAAAGCAGCTCTGTGTCCGGCGCGTAGCCCGGGGTAAGCGACGCCGCCTCCAAAATTCAAGCCACGTTGGGCCTTGCTGACCCACCGCAGCCGGGGACACGGCTCGCTCCAGCCTCGCCTCGCCTGCCGGGCAGCGCTGTAGTGAGGGAGGTGGCAGTAATGAATTTCCCAGGACGCCAAGCCGCTCACGGAAAATTCAGATCAACCCGCTTGCAGTTACCCGACGTCAGCGAGCTACCTGCCAAAAYGGGGGAAAAAGCCAGGCTGTGACTYGGCGGGTGACGTGGACGGGTCTCCCGGGCGGGTGCAGGCAGATGCTCGCGCTGCGGCACGCGGCCCCGGCGCCGCCRAGCCGTGAGCCGCGGGAGCAGCTCTGGCTCTGCCACGGGATCTGGGGAGCGAGGGGCTGGTTTCCAAGCAGCAAAACCTCTGTTGCTGGAATGGCCCCGAGCCCTTTGGCGGAGCTCATCAAAATGATCCTTCGTTGGTGCGGATCTCGGGTATCAACCAGTCCAGCCWCCTACCAGCTTGCAAAATCGCTTGTGAGCGTGCAGGCAGCGAAACGGCCCCAGCCAGGCCCACGCTTCCCGCGGGCTGGCACAGCGATGCCTCTTCGCGCCGGCGCCAGCGGGGAGTGGGAGGCGGGAGAGGAGCCGGCCGGCCGCGGCGGAGCAGCCGTGAACCTCGCTGCGCCGGGGCCGCGGAGGCGCTCGCAGTGGGGGTGTGCGGCTCGGCGCGCGGCTCCCGCTTCCTCCTGCCGCGCTTCCCCCGCCAGGTCGCCCTTCTGCTTTCGCAGCCGCGGGCGCCGCACAGCCCCTGCAGCCGCGGGGCCGGCCGGGGGCTCGGGGCACCACGCCGGGCGCCGGGACGCTCCTGCCTCCCACGCTGCCCCGCGCCGCCCCCCCCTCGCTCGCCGGCTCTGCTGCGACCTGGTTCAGGGAACCGGCCCAGCCTGGAGAAACCCCCCAAAACTACATTTCTTTTTTTTTTTYCCCGGCAGGGTTATTTTTGCCCGTGGTGGCAGTTCCCTGCCGCGCTTCGCCTGACGCTGGCAGTGCCGCCGAATCCCGAATCCTCGTTCAGGGGCTGCCGCTGCTGCAAACTGCCTGCTGGCCCTTGCCGCTGCCCCGCGGCCCTGCTGACGCTGCCAGCCGTGGCTCCCGGGGCGCTCCTGGGCCGGCGCCAGGCGGAGGGGAGCCCGCTCGTCCCACGTCCTGGGGGCTGGCGCCGCTCCTGCGTCTCCCTATCGGCTGGGTAAACCCATACGCATCGACTCGCAGGCAATGCAAAGCTGCTCGCCGGCGCAAGAGAAGCTCCGATGAGCCTTTTTCTTCACCCTGGGAAGCTGTGGCTACAGCCCCGCGCGGGGGGCCAAGCAACCCGAAATTTGTTTCTGGCGCAGGCGCTGGCCTCGCCGTTACGGCACCTGCCTTGGTTTCCCCTTGCCCCGGGACGAGGTGGGACTTTCCGCCCCGGGCTCGGCCTCCCCTCGAGCGCCCGGGCGGGCTTCCTGCGGCCGAGCCTGGCCCGACGTCGCACCTGCAAAGCAAGGCAGGGCCGGTCCTGACACCCGGCCACCGAGCGGGGGCCGGAGAGGAGAGCCGCGGCATGGACCGCACTGCGCCCCGCTCGGCGCCCGGCCGCCGCGGCTCCTCGCCCCGGAGCCTCCCGGCTGCGATGCCGCCCGCGCCCGTCTGCAAAGCGCGGGATTTGCTGCGATCTGAGCGCTCTGCTGGCCGGGTCGGCATGCGAAGGGCTCTCGAGCCCCCGCCGGCAGAGCGCTCCAAAGCCCAGAGGAGAGGGGGAGGCTCGTGGAAACAGCTCCGAGGACTGCCGGGCCACAAGCTAAAAAACCCCCGTGGTTTGTGAAAGGAAGGGGCGCTCGCTCTGACAAAGCCTCGTGGAAGGGCAGGTGATAGCGGCAGGTAGCACGACAGATAAAGACACCCGCAGCAGCTGTAAATGCCCGCAGATTACAGATGCCCCCAAGAGATTGTAAATGTCTTGAGGAGATTATAAACTCTTCTAAAATTGCTGTTAAAACCTATTATAAAAACAGATTATGAGAGTAAACTGTGCTCGAGAGCAGCCGAGTCCCTGGAAGAGCTGCGGCTGATGGGGTTACGGGCAGCGGGCAGCTCGGTCGCCCGGGGCGAGCGGAGGCGCGCGGCGCYGCGGCTCCTCCAGCTGCGCCCCTCCGAGAGAGGGAGGCAGGGCGGCCCCGGCGCCGCGCTCCCCAGCGCCGTCCCCAGCCGGCACCGCGGCATCGCCGGCAGCCCCCGCGGCACACGTGGCCTGGGCGGGAGCGCGACGCCTCGCAGGGATGCGGCGCTTCTGGTGGTTTTTCCACGGGAGAAAGTCTCAGTGACTCATGCTGACGGGGGTTTTGTTACGCTAATGCCTGCGTTTTGTTTTTTAATAAGCATAGAAGTTTCGTTTCCTTAGGCTTGACTTGGCGAATTTTGCTTCGGTTTTTGTGTGAAGTAGTGTGCTAATGCGTCGTGGAGACAGGACCGTTGCAGAAGTATGTGCGTGCGGTGGGACGAGGTTCCATTTTACCCAGTGCAGGAACGCGAAGGAGCAGGGAACGTGACCTGAAATGACAAAACCCAAACGAGACCAGTTCAGCCCATGGCGGCAAAACGTGCGCCGGCCCCAGCCCACGAAAACCCGCGTCCTCTTCCTGCGAGAAACGCCGGCGTTTCAAACAAAAGCCCTTCGGAGAAGCTGGTGTGGCGCCTGGCAGGAGCCTCGGGGCGGCAGCTCCGGCCCGGCCGCCGCGTCCCGCTCCCGGCCGGCTCAGCGGAGGCTCCGGGGCGGCACGTGCCGCGACGGCTCCCCCCGAGCCTCGCCCGCCTGTGGTCAGCCGCGGGCCGAGCTCGTCGTCTCGGGCGGGCGGCGCTCTCCGGGGAGGAAGGGCCGCTCGGCCCCGTCGCCGGCCGCCTTCCTCTCGGGCCGCGGTTGCCGGCCGGCGCTCGTTGTCCGCCGGCGCTCGCCGCTCTGCCAGCGCTGCTTCCCCCGGTGCAGCAAAGGGCTAAAAAAAAAGAAGAAAGGAGAAGGTGGCTCTGGTGATTCATTAATAGCAGGGACGGAGGGGGAGGAGAAGGAAAGTGACTCCATTTATATCAACACCGCACTTTATTTTGCAAAGGAAGAAGGGAAGCCATTCACGTCCGGGCCCAGCGAGAGGCCGGCACTGCCTCGCTCGCACCGTCCCCGCGGCTCCCGCTTCCTGCAGGAATTATCTCTGCTCTCCTGTTGCCAGGAATTGAATTCCAACTGGGACGAAGCCTCAAGACAGGATATAAACAGGAAAAGTCATCCGCATGACGCCACAGGTCTCCGGGCAGCGCACACTCGCGGGCTCGYGGGGGACAGCTCCTGCGCCGCGCGGGCGCCCGTCGCCCCGTCGGTGCCCAGCCCTGCGTGAGCTCGGCCTCAGAAACCCAACCGCAGGCAAGTGCAAGCAAGGGTGTTTGCGCTGCAGCACGGCACCGCGTTGGGCTGCCGGCAGGGACGCTTCGGCGACCCGGAATAACCAAGGACCTTCTGCCGTCAGGAAGCGCTGCGCCCATTTCCCAGCTGGGCAAGCAGGGGCGCAGCAAGGGCAGCGCTCTGGCCACACTCAGTGCGGCAGGGCGCATGAGGGCAGGTGGGCTTTGGGAAGCTCTCTTAGCGCCAAAGTCACTTCTCACGTGGTCTTGCAATTTTTCGGGTGGCTCCCACCTCCCCAGAGACGGTGCTGAACAGGGAACGCACACGCACACGTGCTCACCCACGAGTCCATCCTGTGGGACATCTCCTGCTGTTCCTCATGTCGGGCAAGACAGGGAGACACGGACAAGGGGACGTGCTTGACCCAGCACATTGTGTCTGTTAAATAGGACTAAGACACCTCCGAGCTCAGCTGAAGCCGTTTTGCGGTGAGGAGGAAGGTGGCTCTCACGCGAGGGGAGCAGGTGAGCTGGGCCGGGCGCTGACACCAGGTTTGGGTTTGCACCTTGCAAACGCTGGACAGGAACAGAAGGAAGCCATGGCCGCTGATAAAGCCGTCCCGGAGAGCGGGGAGAGGAAGCAGGAGGCAGCCCCAGCCTCTCGGATGCGACCTTTCCCTTCTCCCGGGAATGTGCTGCCTCAGCAGGAAACGGGCCGTGCCTTTGGGCTGCGCGAGGTTGAAAGAGCCAATGCTCCTCGAAACATCTGGGGGCTGCGTGCGCCCGGTGGCCCAGGAGCCTGGCAGGAGGATCTGAGCAACCCCAGCCACAGCAGCCTTTGTGGGACACGAGGCGCCCGGGAGGAGCGGGACGAACTTGTCCCGGCGTCACTGGCTGGAGCACACTTACTCTGGGTTGGGTGCAGCCTTCTCCGTGCAATAAACTGCTTTATCTCCCCGCAAAATGCATCTGAGGCCATGCAGGGAAAGACGTCGCAGGCTCCCGGGTGAAGTCATGTTGTAGCCTCCTTCCTGACTCATTTTCGGTGGGGTTTTTTTGCAGTTAGCAGATGGTGGGCAGCAGGGTAGGTCTCAGCTCTTCCCTGCAGCAAACCTTAGCGCCGGAGAAGAGGGACAGCCCGGTCTGTCTGATGCCAATCGTGACGGCTCTCTTTGGGCGCGCAGCTGGGACCTGCTTTATGAGCCTTTTCAGGAGATGCAGTTTATCTGGGCTGCAGACCTCTGTGAGTTGTCATGTGCTCATGCCCTTCTCAAATTTAGGAATGAAGTAAGTCATTGCTGACACCACTGCTCTTAGGAACTGGGAGGAAAAAAAAAAATCTCATTAGCAGGACCCGAGTAGCCACCTGGTAGTTAGTGCTGACGTAATGATAAAGAAACCTGGCATGGAAATCCAGCCCATGACAGCTGCTGAGCCCGTCTGCAGGACCTGCGCAGGGGGCTCACGTGCCCGAGGTGCTGGGACCGTGGCCTGCAGGTGCCGGGGACGTCCGCGTCTTCTCCAGCGCGGTGGATCAGCTGCGCTGGCTGCAGCAGCCACAGACCAGCAATTTGATTTCTCACGCGGGGCAAAACGAAAGGGATCCGAAGTGAGTCTCAGCGCAGAATAACTCTCCCTGCGGCTGTTGCTAGCTTTCACATCCCGCAGAGGTTTCTTTGGCTTTTGAGCCCCAATAACAAATATTTAGCCTCTTTCAAGCGGCAAGGAAGCTACCTGGGAAACTGAGGCAAAGGATGGCAAAGCCTTGCAGCAGCGCCTGGTCTCCCTTCCCCACGCACCCCTGTGATGCCTTTTTGGGGAAGAGCCGCCGGGCTGCTGCGGGCTGGCGCTGGCGCGCACACGTCGGGCAGCCCCGCTCGGCACGCTCGGCTGCTTGGCCCCGCCGGCTCAGTGCGCTGCCTGCGCTGACCTCCCCACGAGCCCCACGTGGGCCTACGGTTCCTACCAGGCGATTTACACCTGCAGTGGGCAAGGTCCATCGGAGGCAGAGCTGAGTATCTGTGTGCCTGTGATTTGCTTGACTGCAGGGAAAGCCGCTGGCAGAGGGGGGGATAAAATGCAATATTCCCCACATTGCAGCTCCATGCCCCATCCCTTAGGCTGGATTTGACTGGCACATGGCTCTGTCAAAGGAGTTTGAAAATACGATGTAGGAGACCTGTGTGGTTCGGAAGGTGGAAACCAAGCTATAAAAAATATCTAGTCCACCCTCAAGTGCAAAACAAAACATGTTTGCTCCAGGAGCAGCACGTGCTCCCTTGAAACTCAGCCCAGGTGAGTCCATAATGGGATCCAGGTTTCTGCTCCACTTGGCTAAAGGTTGCCAGAAGTTCAATGCGTTTGACAGTTCGGGTTTGTAACGCAGCCCGCAGGCTTGCAGGCTYGGGGGATGCTCGCAGGAGCTGCCTGCAAGGACGCTGCCCATCGCCTTCGCTGGGCTTCAGCCAAGCATAAACCTCAAAAGAGTTTCTGTTGGTCCAATACTGCCGGCATGGCCCGGATCGGGAGGAGGGACGCGAGCTCCGTGGGAGCAGGACTACTCAGTACTTTGGTGAAATACCCCGAGCGGCATCGAAGCCTTTGCGGCACCAGATGCCCCGAATAGGAAGCAGGCACACATTTCAGTGAGGAAATGGCGAGAAGGCTATTTATTTGCAGAGTTTTGTTTCCACCAGCTCCAGCATGAGCCAAACCCTTCCTGCCAGCGCTTCGCTCGGWGCCGTGGCTCCGACTGGCGCGGGGCGTTTGGAAAGGGCTGTTTTATTGGCCCGTGGAGCTGCAGGACGGGGGCGGCGCAGGGAAGCAGGACAAGGCGGCTCCCCGGCAGCCCCGGCGCGTCGCCGCTGCCCTGGCGGACGGCGGTGCAGGTGCTCKCTGGCCCCGCAGGAGCGTGCCAACGGCTGCACTGGGTCAGGCCCGGGGCTYGTCTCCCCCAGGTCCGTCCCGCAGCGGTGACCAGCGCGGGGTCAGAACGGCCTGCGAGCGCAGCAGCCCTCGCTCAGCCTCCCGCCCGCCACYGGAGAGCCGCCGCGGGGTGTCCCAGCCAGGACGGTGCCCGCACGCTTGCCGGCCCTCGGAGGGATGCTCCCGCGTGGAGCTGCCYGGCTGCTTGTGCGCATGTCGGCGCCCAGCGCCCCCGACGGCCCTTGCGGCTGAGCTCTGCCGCGCGGCCTGGCGCTGCGGGAATAGTTTCTCCTCCTGCTCGTCTTGAAAGGAGAAGTTGGTGGTAACCAAGGTCTGCAGGTATCTGAGGGGGCAAGGCCCGCGGTTCAGAAGGGCTAGTCAAGGAGCGCAGCAGGGTGACTGCAAGAAGGGGATTTAGGCTGAACCACCATGGAAATATTCTGGCCGTGAGCCAGTTGAGCGTAAAAACGCTGGGGCTCCGCACCAGCTATTGCATCCTCAGCCGGCTGCTACCAAAGAGCATCAGCGGGACACAGGGGCCACCGCGAACAGCGCAGCGAGGACCAAAGGTCTGCGCGCGAAAAGAAGCGGGTTCCCCGCCGCTTCCTCTGCCCGGCTGCCGCTGACCCACCGGCGTCCTTTCGGGCTCCCAGTCGTCCCAGGCAGGAAGCAGGTGGGATAAATATTTGTTCAAAACAGAGCGAAATTTCCCTTGAAGAATGTGCAATGTGTTTCCCTCGTGGATGGGGAGGCAGCGGCCGGAGCAGCGGCAGGTGCTGCGGAGGCGGCGTGGGAGCCGGGCCTCCTCTTTCCGAGGGAAAGTGAGCGCCTTACTCTTACTTTGCTAATAAAGCAGGCTGGAAAAGCGAGCCTGAGAGAGCCTGGAAAAGCCAGGAATCAGGAGCAAGGTCCTGGGCAGCGCTGGAGACGAGGCAGTTTCGGGTCCAGCCCCTTGCAGGCAGGGAGGGGTGATGGACCGAGCCCCGTGGCGGCAGCACGGTGCCGGGTGTGCTGCCGGCCGGTGTGAGCTGGTGTTTGCACCCTTCAGAAGAAATGTGCCTCCTTTTCCCAGTTTTTAAAAGGACAAGGCTCAGGGGGCCGATCTCCGCACCGCTGCGGGTGCGATGCTGGGGGCGCGGGGCCGTCCCTGCCGCGGCAGCGCAGCAGCGCGGGCTCAGCAGTGCGCTGGGGCTGGGGGCCGGGGCTGCAGCACGCTCCAGGCGAGGAAGCAGGTGCTGTCAATTCCGGGACAGATGTTCCCGATTTCCTGCCGCGGGACATTTCCATGCGAATGTTAACGCTGACACTTGTGTGCGCGCATGGCAGGCAGGAGGCAGCTGCCGGGGCCGGGCGCCTGCCCGCGTGGTGCAAGGGAAGAGGAGTGAGATCATGAAGCATTACGTAGCCCCGGCACCTTCTGCAACGAAGCCCTCGGCAGGAAGGATGCGTCGCCGGGGCCAGGCCTGGATGGAGCAGTCCCAGGAGCTCCTGCCCGGGCAGGGTTGCCTGGAGAACGGTCATCAGGTTGGACCCAAGGAGCCCATCAGTGCAAACACAAGGAAAAGGCATTGCAGGAAATGCATCGGGGGAAATGCATCGGGGGATATGCACTGGGGGGGATGCACTGGGGGGAGGGGGGATGCATTGCAGAGTTACTGCTCCTTTCTCCTTGTGCAGCTGGGGAAACCAAAGGAGAATATTGTGGGGATGGCTTAGGAGCCCGTAGCCATGACACCGGTTTCTGATGTTGCATGGGTATATGCTAACCCTCTCTCTAACTCGAGATCCCAAATAGCTTCATCAGACTCAATCCACAGCCAGGTGGCGGGGAAGAAATGGGAATTTTCTATCAGCACAGCCGGGGGGGCAGCGCCCTAGCAGCACAGGATACAGGCGCTTCTGAGCTAACGCGGCCTCATTACAGCACCGACATCTGCTCTCTGACCCTTGAGCTCCGGCTGCCGCCACACCGGCCCCGCTCGCCTCCCCCGCCTTGGATTTCCTCCTCCTGCGGCCGGCAGCAAACCCGCTCGCGCGCCGCAGGGGCGCATGGGGGCCGCCGGGGGCCGTGGGCACCCCGCGCGCCCCGCCGCCCCTCGCGAAGCCCGGCCCGCGTCCCGACCGACAGGGCTTCGCAACGCTCGGCTCAAGGCGTCCGGCCTACGGGGGGGCTCCGGCGCGCTGCCTCGTCCGGCGCAGCCTTCGGGGACTTTGCGAGCTAACGGCCGGAGGCGAGAGCGAGGCGGCGGCGCTTTGCGCGCCGTCAGCAATCCCGCTTCCCCTCTCCTTTCCCCCTTCCCCCAAGCTCTTTGTCCCCGCGGAGGAAACAGACCCCTGAAAATAAACTCCCGCGGCTTTGATCTCCTTTATGGGCGCGCGCTGTTTATAGCTCCGCGCGTACGACTTGACACCTTCCCACCTGCGGCCCCGGCGGCTGCTTCTTCTCACAGCCACTTTGGATATTGCGCGGCCGGCGGGAGGGCGAGCCGGTGGCCCGCGGCGGCGGCTCCAGGCCGCGGGAGCCGGCCGGTGCCCCCCGCCAACTAATCGCATCAGCCCACGTTTATTGGGATGTTTATTTAGACGAGCGGCGACGGGAGGCACCGCGGCGGCGGGGTCCCTCCCCGGGAGCTGGGACCGTTCGGACGCCCAAAGGACGCATGCGTGGGGAGGGCGGCAGCCGCAGCYGGGGAAGCCGCCCACGGCGTCTCAGCCAGCCGCGGGCACGGGCGCACAAGCCAGCGGGACGGGGCGCGGGGCTGCGGGGGCTCCGCCGTCTCCCTCCCGCCCCGGGGACTTTGGGCAGCTTTTGGCCGTATTGCAAATCCTGGAAAGGGCCTGAGATGCTGCAATGAAACGAGGCTGTTAATAAACAGCGTCCAGCCTGGGCTACGCTTACAGTCGTCTTTTATCCCGTCTTGCCCTCAAACTCATCAGTCACTTGGGCATCCGGTCTGGGCACGCGCGAGTCGCCAGCGGGCACAGAACAGCGGGTCCAGGCGGGCCCCCGCGAGCCCCGGCACCGGGTCTGCGCCGGCGCCGCGGTGTCCTGCGAGCCGGCACCCTCACCCCTGCCTCCCGCTGGCCCTGCCGGGGAAGCTGCCCTCCAAATCAAGGGTGGGAAAAGATGGAATTTCCAGGCTATTTCCCAACAGCAAGTCCTAAATTCGGTCAGCTTTGGTCAATGGCTCAATTCTCAGGCAGACGGCTTTGGGATAGTTCATTTTGCCTTGGGTCATGTTCTTAAGCGTGCTACTATATTTCACAGAAAAATCATTTTGGCATGGAAAAAATGAGATCTTTGGCAGAGCTGCAACGTGGGGGCATGTTTTCCAACAGGGAAGTTATCAGAAATCAGCCCTTTTCCACAAAAGGTTGTTTTCGGCTCATCAATAATTGTCAGTCAAAAGTTTTTCTTCCAGATATTCCCAGCCAGCTCCCGCAGGAGCCCTTACTTGGACCTCGCGGCACCCGGGAGAGGCTCAGCAGGAGCCCGGGCAGGTGCCCGGCCGCGGCCAGGCTGCGCGGAGGGAAGGGACTCACGGGAACAAGCCAGTGCCGGCGGCGTCGCAGGCAGCGGCGGCAGAAGTCCTGCCTGCAGGCGCGCGCGGCCCACACCCTGCTTGCGAGGCCGCGGGCGGCAGGGAGGCGCGCGGGTTTAGGTTTACCTAATCCCCAGGCAGGCTAATGCAAGCRGCGTCTTGCACAAGCGGCTGCTATCAGCATATTTTGGGGCTTAGTGGGAGCGTGCGACGAGGCTGGTTAGGATTGCGCTTGGCTCGCGTGTGCTCGCGGCTACGGAGAGCGCAGCAGGATCGCCGGGGCCGGGGCAGAGCCGGCGCTCGGAGCGGCGGCTGGGCACGAGCGCAGACGGCAGCAGGAGCGGCGCCGCGGGCCGCCGAGGCGGTGTCAGTCCCGCTCAGCGGGGCGGCGCGGGAAAACGCTCTGTGAAACACCCGGGAAGGTCGCAGCCTTGCGCGCGCTGACGGGGCTTCACAGGGCCGCTGCAGCGCGTCTCCCGCGCCCTGCTCGCTGCCTCGCCCGGGCGCCACCCACGGCCAGGGTCTGCGCCGCGGCCGGCGGAGGTTGCCGGCGCTCCTGGGCGCCTTCCACGGCGGTTTAGCCGCAGCGGCCCCCTCAACCCCAGCCCTCCCCGCCACAGGGCAACCGAGCTGTGCCAGACCCGGCGTTTGGGGGAGGCTGGGATTTCAGGCTGACGCTGGCTGAGGATGACGCTGCGGTCAGCGTAGGCAGGGACGGGCTGTGCTTAACGCGCTGAGGCCCGGGGGAAGCCCCGCGGGAGCAGCTGCTGGGAGGGCCAACGCGCCTCGCCGCGCCGCGCGCGCCCCGGGCTGCTCGGCACAGCTCCTCGCCACGAGTCCTGGCGCGACCCGTGCCACCGCCGGGCGAAGCAGGGGAAGCGGCTGCCGCGCGCTGCCTCGCCGTGTTGCTCGCTGYGTCAGGGTGAACTGCGGTCTTTTGTTGTGGTTGGCGGATGATATTGCGGTGAGGTCCTCGCCCTTTGCCAAGGCACGCGCACGTGCACGTGCGTCTGCGCCAGGAAGCCAACCTTGCGTACACRGCTGGGCACCCCCGTCCTGGGATTTCACCCGGCCTGGGCTCAGCTCAGTCRCTTTCCTGGGATTACCCTGCCTGCRCTGGGCTCTTGGTGCGCGCGGCTGACGTTTCCACCCCAGGGGTGGCTGCATCTCACAGGTGGAAAATGTTTCACCGGGGGTAAATATATATGGGAGGTGCGAGAAAGCATCCTAGTTGCAAGAAAGATGGACCCCAAAATGAGAGTAAAATTGAAGTTATTTTAAAGCTATGTGGAGCTGTTCTGGCTTTGTCCCAGCAGTAGAGCCAAACTGCCTTTTCTGCAGATTTGCCCCAAAACATGGAATGGGAAGGGGTTTCGGCGGCCGCACAGAGCCGAGGCCGYGGGGCTGCTGAGCCCAGGAGAGCTCCCTGCCTCGTTCTTCCCTCCTCTGCGCCACGGCGAAACCATCCCACGCCATCATTTAAATGCGCTTACTCTCTCTTTGGGGTGCTGCAAGGAAGGGGGGAACCGGCTGTAAAATGAGGAAGGGTTATCGTTTCAAAACGGCATCTCTGAACCCCTAATGACTACAACAGCCGAGGAAAAAAGGCATCTCCTGTTACCGCACCCCCTGAGGACACGCTCTTAAAGTGAATGGAGGGTAAGGATCAATATCCAGCGGTTTTAAGGCAGCTCCTGGGCTCCGGAGGCCCTGCACGGTGTTTAGCAGCGTGTCCACCTTCCTCGGGCCGGCTGCTCCCGGCGGAGGCGGGGGGCGTCAATCACGGCGGGGCTGCGCGGCGCCTCTCCTCGCTGAGAGCCGCTTGCGAGAAACTCCTGCTTTTCAACACCCACTTAAGGCTCTTGGGCTGCGTCCTTCCCGGCAGACGTGAGCTCATGCTGACGCTCGCTGGCATGTGCTGCCCCGTCCCAAGGCTGACGCCCGCCGCAGAGCGTTTTCTGCAGGTGAGCACGGCCGCGAGCGCCAGCCGGGCTCCCTTGCACATCTCACCCGCGTGAGACAGCCGGCGGCCGAGCGCGCCTCGCTCCCCAACGGCTCCAACAGCTCTCCCCCAGGCAGAGCACGGCTCCGAGAAGGGAATATTCGGAAGAAAGAGCCGTCTCAGTGGAAAGCTAAAAGCTGCATCACTTCCAGCTGCTCTTGTGCAAGGGCATGAGTAATTGAGCCCTGGAGCTCCTGCTAAAGGGTTGCTGTGCTCCAGGCGTCATCAAACACGAGCTCCGTGTCGTGATGCGGCTCGGAGGTGTTTGCCCGTGCCGCCAAGGAAGGCTCCTCTGGCCAGGCAGAAGTTGGGTGGAGGGGACCCAGGGGCAGGGCCCTTGTCCACGGCCCGGCAGCTCAGCCCTGTGCAAACACTAGGCTGGGTCACTGGCGTAAGCCGGGAGACGTCCATCCCCGCTCCTGTCCCTGCTGCCTGCCACAGGCATGTCCCCCCCTTCCCGGACACCCCTGTGCTCGGGGAGAAGAGGCGGAAGGAGCCGGTGGCTCTCTCGGTTTCTCGCCAGCCCTTGGACACTACAGCTGTTCCCTTCTGGCTAACCACAGCCGCAGCAAGTCACGTGCGAAGGTGTCGCACCTCGGCGGAGGAGCGCCGGGGGGTTTCCTGCTGCGTTTGGTCCAGGCGGACTCCGATGTCGGGGGCCGAGGGCAGAGCAGCGCCGTCCTCAGCCCGGCGAGGTGCAGAGGGCGGCTCGGCAGCCGGGATCCCGCCGTGCTCGCGGCCGGGCGTGCGGAGAGGGGAAGCCATCTGCGCCGTGCAAGATTTTCCACACGTTTAGGGCAAGGCCCCGTCATGCACTTCCCTCCCACATCATGCAGCCGCTCACCAGAGAAAAGCAAAGGCAGGGGCCAGGCTTCCCGTCGCGGGGCACGGCGAGCTGAGGAAGGGCGAGGAGCGGGACGCGGCGGCCTGCCACGGGCAGAGCGAGGGCAGGGAGCTCGCAGGGCCCGCGGGGCCGCAGCACCTCAGGGAGAGCGGCTGCGAGCCGATTTCACCGGGTGAAATCGCACCTCGGCCCCAACTGCAGCGTACGCAGAGACCAGCCCGCCGGCACGGCTGAAAACGGAGCGCCCTGACACCCCCCCCCCCGCGGGGAAATGCTCGCGAGGGGCTCGGGAGCCCCGGTGCAAATCCCCGGGGACCTCTTCTTCTGCGGTCTCCGTCCGTGCTGCAGACGGAGTAGCTGGGCTGAACTGGTGCAAGCGCACGAGCTGGTGCACGCCCGCGTGCAGAGAGAGGAAAAGCTCAGGCCTGTTTGCGCTCCAGTGTGCCCCGATTTTAACTAGCRCTGTGCTGATTTTCCTGCCTCATGGAAGGTTGCACTAGGCAATGTGGATGCACCGCACGGAGCCAGCGCGCGCCGCAAAGGGCAGGCGGGAGCTGGCGGGGCCGCCCGGGGCTCGCGGGAAAGACCGAGGCCGCGCCGGGCACGAAGGGGTTAAAAACCCTGGAAAAGCTGCCAATGGATTTCACAGCTGGCCCTTCAGCGGCGACTGCAAACCTTTACAGGTTGCGCCCGCCGCTTGCGTGCGAGCCTCTGAATCCAGCCTTTATGCGGCGGGCGCCGGGCGAGGGTCGGCCTGGCCGGCTCCCAAAGCCGCCCGTCGCTCGCCGGCACCTGCGGGCGCCGCTGCGCCCCGCGAAAGCCCCGGCGGGGACCGGCTCCGGCYGCGCCGCGGAGCCGGCTTCAGCGGGAGGCACGGGGAAAAAAAGATGAGGTCACTGCCGCRCGGTGCTGCAGGCTGCGATACGGGGGAGAAGCGGGGCGTGCGGAGGAACAAGGCGCTATTGTAGCGCTGCGGCCGCGGGGCCTGGCGAGGCACCTCCCGCTCTCCCCAGGCGCTCGGAGCCTTTGATTTGCCCGTAGTCGCGTGAAACGGGGGCCGAGGAGCGGGGGGCTGGGGGGGGAGGTTACACCGTCGAGGTGCATGTGGGAYGCCGGCCGCCCACGCTGCCTCTGCCGCGGGGACCTGAGCCTCGAGGGGTGACTGAAGAGCAGCAGGCTGGAAGGGAAAAAGCACCGGGGTGGCTTTTGCACCCATCGCACCGGCTCTGCTGCAGAGGGGGGTGCAAAGCTGCTCTGGGCGCTCGGGAAGAGCAAAACAGCTGGAAAATGCCTGCGGCAGCTGGAGAGACCCCGCAGCCTTGCTCTGCCAGTGGGTGGGGGCTGCCTGACTGTGCAGCACAGCACGGCACGGCACGGCGGCTGCTCRTGCCACCGATGCCTTTTCCAGCACCGGCCCCGCTGCAAGCGCAATGCCCGGGCGCGCGGCGGTGCCGAGGAGCAGACCCGGCAGAGGCGTTCGTTCCCACTCCCCCAAGCGCGGGGGGAGGCTTCCCCGAGGCTTTCTGCTCCCTCACCGGAGCCGCTGGTTTGCAGCGCAAGGCGACCCCGCGGGGCTTGCCCGCTCCCGGCCGGCCAGCCGGCTCCCCCCGCGCCCTCGTCCCCGCCGCGGGGGCCGGCGCAGCGGTGGCGGGGTGCAGGGCGCCAAGCGCCGCGGCGCCGCAGACTCGCTGTCTGCGCGGGGACTTCCTGTCCCTGCGCGCCGCGCGCCGCCAAACACCGGCCTGTTGTGCTGCCCGGCCGCCGCCGCCGCCGCCGCCGCCGCCGCCGCCGCGCTCCCTCCCGCCCAGCGCTGCTCCCGCTAGGAGCAGCGCGCCGAGGAGGGCTGGTGCAAACCGAGCCTCCCCGGCCAGGGGAAGGGGAACAAACTGTGGCTGCGGCGCTGGCAGAGGGGCGCGGAGAAAAAGCGCCTCTTGATTTCTTCCTTTTTTTTGACTTTTCCTCGTTCGTTTGCTGAGGGCGCACACRTCTGCATGCCCTCGTGCGCGATTTGTTTGCTTCCCGGCATGCCGAGGCAGAGAGGTGTTTTAAAGCAGCTGCTCAAGCACCGGGGCCTCTGATCTGCCGGAGCGGGTTGGTGCCCCAGGGCCGGACCTTGGAGGCGACGTTTCCCACAGCCACGGCTCGGACAAGGCTGCTTTTCCTCCCCGACGCTGCCCTCGGCCGGCCTCTCCCCGAGGATGGTCCTGCCGCCCCAGCCCCTTTCGCGGTGCCGGGAAGCACGCTTGCCCGCGCTCCCGTAGCCCGCGGGTGCCCAGCGGGCCCCGGCAGCGCCCCAGCAAGGAGGGAGCGGGAGCACCCGGAGCATCTCCCTGCAAGCGGCGAGGGCGGCCGAGGCGGGGAGAAACCTGTCCCAGCAGGACAACCTGTCCCAGCCAGACCCCGCGGAGCCCCGCAGCAGGCTCCGACGCCCGCGTCCCTCTTTCCCCCAGTTTTCTCTGTGTCGGCACGTGGGCTGCAGGTGAGGGAGGCAGCCAGGGGCACTGGGGAGGAGCGGGGCCCAGCGGCCCCATCGCTCCCAGCCCCGCGCCGCGGTGCCTCCAGGGCCCTGTGCCGTTTCCTCCGCGGAGCRAGGTGCCGGCGTGAATCCGCCCCGCCGGATCCTCTGTCTCAGCCGTATCCTGCTGAGTAACGCTGGCTTCACATCCATACATGGGGAAGAGCCAGGCCAGAGGCTTTCTCCTCTCTCCAGCCTCTCCCGCGCTCAGTAAATAACATTCCTGCTCAGGCTGGTATGTCGAAAACTTTCCAGCTYGCTGACTAACGCCCGAGTCACCGCTTTATCGCCGGGGCTGCGGAGAGCGGGGCGGCCGCTCCGCTTTGGGAGAGGTCGGCGGCGCCGGGTGGGAGCCGTGGGGCCAGCGCCCGCCGTACCCGCGAGGCTGCCGACCGCTTCGCCGTCCTGCGCCTAAACCCCCTTTGCATGGCCGGCTCGAGCGGGGCCGTCCGGGGCCGTCCCGAAGCAGCGGCTCCCGGGRCGTCCGCAGCAAGGAGAGGGCAGAGAGGAGGCGAGAGCCGGCGCCGGCGCCCTGCCCACCGCCGCTTCGCATGGCTCTCGGGCGACCCGCGACCGATTTCCTCCTTCTCGCCAAGCCTGAGCTCAGGCGCCTCCGCAAACCCGGCCCCGTGGTGGCAGCGCGAACAGCGGCCGAGCGAGGGCTCTGGCGTGATGACAGGGGCTTTCCCCGCGGCGGCGCCTGCAAAGCCCCCTCGCAGGGGCGAGCGCTGCTCCCGCTCGGGACGCGACGGCACCAAGGGTGCGCTGGGTCCAGCACCGCTGCCGCCGCCGCCGCCGCCGCTCGTGGCTCTGCTCTTCCTGCCCTGCGCATCCAAGACGGGGCAGACGACGCCGGCCTCACCGGCGCTGCTGCGGCGCTGCTGCCCGCCGCGGCCTCGCGATGCTCTCGGCACGGCGCTGCGGTAGCAGGCAGGGCTCATCGGGGGGCTGCTTCCTCGGCGCATCCGCACGCGCCAGCCCCCGCCAGCCCCCGCCGGGGGACCGCTCGCGGGGGAAACCGCCGGCCGAGGTAGCGCAGCCCCAGACTGATGCAATAAAGCTCCCTGCTTACTTTAGGGCTTTAGAGGAGACTTCAGACTGCACAGAGCGGGGAACGAGCTTGCACGGGCGTTGCGTCACAGCCCCGCGTCCTTGGCGAGGGGGCCGGGGGCGGCTGCGGGGGGTGCCGGCCCCACGGCGGGCGCTCGTGAGCGCGAGGGCGCAGCCTCCCTTTGCAGAAGCGCGAGCGGGAGCTGCAGCAGTGGGGCTGAGCCCGGAGCAGCTGCGGCTTCCACCCCGGGCTCTTCAAGGCTTTTCGGCAGAGGAAGCGTGTGCCGAGGGCTGCTGGGGACGGGCYGCTTCCTCCCCAGGGTTTTTCCTTCTCTTTCTTTGCCCCGTTTTGGTATGCACAAATCACTGCTGGAAATGTTCGGCCTGCGCTCGGCCGGAGGTCGGGCTCTGGGGCCGTAACGGGCCCTTTGCTCCGCGGGTCCAGCCCGGCACCTGGGGACGTCAGACGGAGCCGTGGCAGCCAGCGTCCTGCACATTTTCCTCTCTCTCCCTTTTCCCCCCTTTCTTTCCGGCCTTCTCTTTTCCCCCTTCTCTCCATTGAATGCCCAGAAGAAGAGGAAAGCCGGGCTGGTGGACGATGCTGCTCCTGTACGGGAAATCCCGGCAGCTCGGCGAGCCCGGCTGGGAGGCTGTCGGATGCGAGTGAGAGGACGGACGTGTCGGCAGCGGGCACGAGCCGCAGGCCCCCGCGGCGCCGCAGGCTTTGCACTTGCAGCCTGATGGCTCGCTTGAGATCTTTTGGGCTCCGCAGCGAATATCTGTGTTAAAAGCAGCCTCGGGAGCTGCGAGGCGGCCGTGAGGCACCTTCAGGTTAAAGATGTGGGAGCTGCCAAGGTCCTGCTGCCCAAAGGGGCGGCTCAGGCACGATACCGCGGCTCGCGGGACGCCCGGGAGCGGGGCCGGCCGCAAACGCTGCCAGCAAAATCTAGGAAGTGGGTTGGGGGCCGACCTGCAGTTACCAAGAAGGGAAATGAAAATTAAAGGACGGTATTTCCAACTGTCTCCCAACATGACCGAAACTGCGGCGGGAAGGCTACGTGCTGCGGTCCATGCGGGAGCCCGGCTCGCCCCCGGGTTCGGCCGGGGAGGAGGCGCRTAGGAACATCCCGCTCGCGGAGCTGCGCCGGCAGGGAGGAGAGCTCGGATGGGCCGGGGCGACGGCGGAAAATGCCCTGTTTACCTGGGACCACAGACTTGTACAGCCTCATTTAAAAAAAGTCTACTGGTAGTGGATTGGGGGCATCCTTAAAACGAAGCGGGGTCTGCGGTGGGCTCTCTGGGCTGCCGGGGAGTCCTTGAGCCCCCTCCCCACCCTGGGGACCTACTGCCGTGTCTTTGCCCCCCATTTTCCTCACCGCGCCGTGGCCTGAGGAGCGCGGGAGCCGCGGGACAGAGCGGCTGGGCTGAGCCGGGGCCGGGCTGAGCCAGGCACTGCCGTTCCCATGTCCGTCATCCCTGGCATCTCCCCGGCACCGCTGGTTTTTCTGCCTCCAGCCTTTGCTGCTCTGGACGCGATGGCCCTGGCCGCCTGGGGTGCCAGAAACGCGTGGGTAAGGGGCTGGCGTCGCCCTCCTGCGCGGGGGCTCAGCGGGGCTCGTCCCCTCACCGCCGCGTCCGCGTCACCCCCGCACGCTCCTGTCACGCAGGCGATGTGCTGGTCCCCGCAAGGAGCCGGAGCAGGCGAGCGGCTCTTCGCCCGCGAGGCAGGACCGCGATCGTCGGCGCTTGCCCTGGGATGCCGTGCCGCGTCAGCAGAGCGGCGGGCCGCCGCTTGGCACGGTGCTTTATTGGGAAGTAGGACAGATGCTGACGACGAGGGTTTGGCTTGTTCAGGAGTGTCGGGTTGCCGGAAGACACATCTGTTGTGCGAGATGCGTGCTAATAAAGTGCCTTTTATAGCTGCACGGCAATGGTACGCAGGTTTGCAGCAGCTTTAAAAGGCCGGGGGAGCCGTGTATGTTCGACAGCAGCCTGGCTGGAAACGAGCAGAGCGGAGCCGCGCTGTGTCTCACGGCAGTCTGCAGGAGTGTGCCGTCGCGGAGGGGCAGCCGGGGACGTTAAATGGAAAGGGAAAGGCGTTCCTGGGGCAGATCCCACGCAGGTGCCCGTGCACGCGAGGCGTCCTGCAGCCCGGCTCCCAGCACGGCCCCCGGGGCCCGTCGGTGCAGGGAGCAGACGCGCCGCCCGCAGCCCCCTCGGCCCTGCCTCCCGGCTCCCCGCGCCCGCCCGCGCCTTGCCCCCCCCTCCGCGTGGACATCTCGGCCAAATTTCCCCGTGTTACCTGTGCTGAAACATCCTCCCAGCCGAGATCCCCCCTGCTGCTGCACCGAAGGGAGCCACAACCGCCCTTGTCCCCCGAATCGGGTGCCAACAGCTTCGGTACAGGGATTTGGGCTTCCTGACGCACAGCCAGCAGGATCTGTGCTGCTCGCTGGCCGGCCCGAATCCCGAATCCTGAATCCCAAATGCCAGATCCTGAACGCCACCTCTGCAACCTGGAGGTGAGCAGGACGCCCCGGGCCCCGTCGCGCTCTCYTCCGCTCTCCCTCCAGGACGCCTGCGGGAGGGTTGTCCTGCCCGGAAGGGACATGCTACGGCTCTTCCAAAACGCGTGCTGACGACCCAGGCCAGCGGGCCGGTTCGGGGACGTCTTCCCCCGCTTCGGCTCCCTGGCTTGGGGCTTGTGCCGGGGCGAGCGAGCCACCCCCGGGAAGGCGCTGCCGTATGCGCCTCCGCGTTATCACGCGCCTGGGAGAGAAACACCCCCCCCGGCACCCGCGGGGGCCATACGGGCCCTTTCCCACCAGCGGGACGCTCCCTGCCCGGCTCCGTGGGCGCGCTGCCCCCCAACACCCCCGAGGTGCTGGTTTTCCACCCCTTCCCCCTAGAAAACTCACCATGTCTCCACCGACAGAGGAGGCTCCGGGCAGGAGGGTGCGGGGGGGGGTGGGTGGGGGGAGGCCGGCCCGGGCTGCGCAGGAACGGGGCCGCGAGGAGCCGCTCCGGCAGCGGGACTGGCTGGTGATGCTTATTAGTGTTAGTAATTACTAATAATGATAACGCTTTGGCCTTCTGCGCGTGCTGGCGACAGACCATTCCCGCCGTGCCGAGAAGCGGGCGGGCGCCCTCCTATTCGCAGGCCGGCGGGCGGGYGAAGGCGTTGGGACTGCGGCTGCTTCAGCAGCTCTGCAAGCGGCCGGCCGGTCCCTGCGCTGCAGCCTCGCGGCGTTCCCAGCGGCGGGACAAGCCCCGGCGGCTCCGCAGCCCCCCGGCGGCACGCCGCGGCCCCGAGCCCGGCGGCAGCCTTCCCTCCCCGGCCCCGGCTCAGGCCGCGCTTCAGAAATGCTCCTAAGTGCTGCGGCAGCCCGTTAGCGGGACGAGGGAGGGGGGAAGGATGCGGCCGCGGGCTGGCAGCGGTCCCGCCAGGAGCCCGGGGATGCCAGCAAAATAATCCGAGGGGATGTTAAGCATTACGGCATTCGCAGGGATATTTATCTGACACAAACAGAGGCGGCCGGGAATCCTCAAGGGTGCGGAGCTCAGCTTAGACCCCATTAAAGTTCCTTTTATTCACTGCRTTTTGGCTGACGTTAAAACAGCGATTGAATTGCTCCTGCGGGAGCCGGCTTCCACGGCCGGCGTCAGGCTCGCGGCCGCGCGGCGCTGGCCGGGCTCCCCCGCCGCAGGGGGCCCCAGCGTCGCTGCAGGTGTGGGCACCCCTTCCCGGGCCGAGGAGGAGGAGGAGGAGGAAGAGGAGGAGGAGGCGGCRGCAGAGCCCTGCCCGGGCGGGGGGGACCGGGCGCCCCAGGCGCACGCGGCGAGAGGGGAAGGAGAAGCAAAAGTGCGTAAAAGGGAGCTGCTCTTCCGCGTGCACCTCCAGACATCCCCGTGAGTCAGAGGGTTTCCTGGCACGGGGAGCCGCGCGCGGGACGGGCAGCCGCACGCGGGAGCCGGAGCCGGGAGCTGCAGCGGCGGCGGAGGAAACGTGTGCGCGGGGCCGGGGCGAGCCGCGGGGCCGGGGCCGGGGCCACAGGGGGCAGGACATGGCCTGCCTTATTCCCAGATTTTCCCGGGGACTCTTCTCTTTCCATTCTGCAGCAGGAGGCAAGCTGAGGAGCCTCRGCAGCCCGCGCCGTGCCGTCCTCGCGGGAACGTTGCAGGCCGAGCGACATCTCATTTCATCGCCTTGAAGCGTTTTGTTCCGGTGCCAGTTGCCTTTCCGAGCGCTAAGGAACTTGTATTCCTAAGCAAGGCCTGCTCGGAGCTGCAAACCTGCTGAGTTTTGGGAAGGACRCACCAAAATGAGACGATTTTGAAACTTTCCAAACTTATTTTTTCCCCAAAACGCAGCGGCAGGGAGCAAACGGCAGCTCTTAAGGGTTCCCGCGCGCCAGATCCGAACGCYGCCGCTCTGCCCCCTCGGGTGCCCATCCGCCAGCGGCTCCCGTGCTGGCCCGCACCCCGCGCCGTGCCGGCATGCCGAGGCGCCTCCACCATGGCCCCAGCTCGGCGCGGGGCAGGGGGCTGCGCCGCGGGGCCGCTCGCGCTTCCCGGCTGCCTTCCGCGCACCCCGGGCAGGCGCAGGCGCCCCGGGCGGCCGCAGTCCCGGGCCGGCGGGATGCCGCGGGTGCAGGCGCATCCAGCCCCGGCTCGGCCTCGGCTCAGCTCGGGGCTGCCGGCCCTTTTCCATGGAGCTTTGCCATCGCCCSCCTCCAACAGCACCCCCGGAGCAACCCTCCAGCTTCGGGAAAGGGGGTGCGGAGGCCGGGGCTCGGGGCGGGGAGCGGAGTGGATGGAGGCCGAGGGAATTACGATTTAAAAGCATGCGGGAYGATTTGCAAGGCCCTGCGCTGGTGCGCGCTGATGGGCCGGGGCTGCTTCAAAAGGAACCAGCTTTAAACGGATCAAGCCCCAAGCCAAAAGCATAAACACTAGGAGGAAGTTTGGCTGAAGTTAAATCATGTTTTATTTAAAAATCTCCCTCTCCCTGTTGTAAGATGGAAACTCTCCATCTGAAAAGTGAAACTAAGATTGGAAACAGTCTGCAGTCATTAAGTTTATGCTGCGTGGTTTTTTTCTTTTTTTTTTTTTTTCTCTCCGGCTTCTCAAGTAAAATATCAACTGGCTCCACTGTCAGGGACAGGAAACATTAGTAATAAGTTCATAGATTTACATTTTCCCCAGGGAAACACAGGAATATCAGAGATCAAAAGTTGGAGAAAGGAGTTATTTTTATACAGAGTGATTTGCAACCAGCACTGATTGGGGGGAGTAAATAAATTACAGGCCCTTCACTTTGGGGTTGTTTAAGTTCTTTTTCTTTAAAGCCGTTCCTTTCAACTACCGTAGGGAGCCTGCCGGGACTACACGGAACGGGGGGGAATTCCCTGCTGGCCAAAAGGGCCCTTCTCCGGGTGCGGGAGCGGCTCCCGCAGCCGTCGGCACGCAGCCCCGCGCGGCGGCACCGGCCCGCTCCCGCGGCCGCCGCTCTGCCCGCTGCAATCGCCTAAACGTGCTGGCGCCCGTGCTGGGCGGACAGACAGACGCTGCCGGGGGCGAGCGGACGGACAGATGCCGCGACCGGCCGCGGCCGCCCCCCGGGCCGCGCCAGGCAGTGCTGCCGAGGCCGCCCGGCCGGGCAGCTCGCCGTGGCAGCTCGCCAGCTCCAGTTGCGGTAAAGCCACTGGAAACTTTTAGCAGGCATTTCGTCTCGTGTCATCAATTAAAGGTGAGGCGCTCGCTGGCTGGGCAGGATAACGAATGATAGTTTTAAGTACAACTGGAAAAACAATAAAATACTCTATTAGCGTGACACAGCTGCGAACAATGAACATTAAACAACTTCACGGCTAGCAGAGCTGCCGCAGCAACACTTAAAGCTGGCGTTTGATTGATTCCTGTTTGGAATATGCCTTGCAAAGTGACTCTCCGTCTACCGAGGCACGGAGGGCTGGGAACGTCTCTCTCCTGCTGCTGCCTGCAAATACATCCACATAACATGTGCTTTAAGAATCCCTTAAGGTTCATTAATGTCACAAGCAGGGGAGGAGAAAGGAGTTGGAAGGCCTTGAAGTACATGTCGGAAACACTCCAGAGAAAACTGTAAATGCTGCTGGGATGAACTGCAGGCTCTGGAGGATCAGTCGCGCTGGAAGACTATTTATTTTCCAGTCTATTTTAAACACTGGACTGTTTCAGATAAGAGTTGCCTGTGGTGGCAGACAGGATCGTGGGACTGGTGTGCAGGAACTCATGCCAGATTCATTTCTGGGGAGTATTTCCTCTCTGCCTTGATAAATCTGACTTGTCTGCTGTACCAGGTTACTTCCTTTGGAGTTCTCTCTCCTTATTATTACTTATTAAAATTGCCTGCAAATAGCACTTGGGCTTCGTGCAACATCCTGTACTAACAATTCATCCTTCTCGTTATCTCAAAGCTGACAATTCCCACCAGGGCCAGAGAGGGTGGGTGGAAAAATGCCTTGAGAAGAAACAGAAATGGCCATCCCTTCTCGCGAAGCCGAAGAAACCTTCTGCGAGAMTGGAGAGGGCAGGAGATAAGCGGGGACTTCGCCCCTTCAAAGGCAAAACCATGAAAGGGAAGAAAATGAGAAGAACCAAAGGCAGCAGCACCCACCGATGTCTTCCCTCGCCCAGATGGCACGGTCGGCCCCATGCTTGTGTTCGGAGGGGGAAGCGTGCCCCGCGCGACCTGACCTTCCCAAACTCACCCCTTTGCCTCGATCTTATCAAGAAAATCGCTCTCAAGTTACACCGCCGCTCAGCGCAGGGCTTTTAACTCCCGSGACGATGCAAGAGGTGATTGCAGCTGGAAAACCCCGCGCCTTCCTCCCGCGCTCCCCGAGCCGGCGCGCGGGAGAGGCCTGTCTCGGGGTCACTGGCCCCTGGACTTTGAAACTTAGCTGCGTCGCTTTTTGCAGGGCGGCAGCGGAGAGATATACAGCATTTCGGTGACCCGGGGCCGCGCGGGGGGGCGGCCGGCCGGCTGGGGAGCGAGCTGCTCTCTGAAGCTCGGCGCTCGCTGCTCTAAGAGCAGGTTGCAAATGGTCCTTGTGCTGGGCTCGCGGCGGGCACGGGGCCGCTGCGCCTTCCCGGCAGCAGCCGGCGGCCCCCGCGCGCCTGAGCCGCGGTTCCAGCCCTGCTGGCCAAACCGGGCCCCCCCGGGACCTCGGGGCCCCTCACCCTGCCGCTCTGGGCTCGGGTCGGCAGCGCTGGGCGGAAGCAGCCGACCGCTCCGGATTGCTCCTCCGGACCCGAAACACGGCTCTGCGTCGGCACCTGCAGCTCCGCCAGGTCCCGGCCCGAGCGGCCCCGGCTCCCTGCCTGCTCCCGCGCTCCCGGGGCAGGAGCCGAGCGCCGAAAGGCCCCTCCGTCCCGCAGCCGGGGCCGGGGCYGGGCTCCCTCGGCCGCTCTCCCCTTCGCATGTGGCCTTAATCAGAGAGCATCTGCTTCCCATTGCAGCCGCTCCGAGCAGCTTTCCTCCYGCAGCCTCCTGCTAGGGTGCTAATTTTATATAGGCAGGCTACCTCTCGCTGCAGCTACGGGGAAGGGGACGCRGCGCCGGCTTCCCCGCGCGGGGAGAGGCGCGGGACTGAGGAAGATGAAGGAAGCGAAGAGGAGGAATGAGAAACGGAGCGAGACGCCTCTTTCCACTAGGGGTGATGCGAGAAGCTGGAAGCGAGTTTGGAGGCTGTTTGGCCGGGACAGGCGGGTGGATGCGTGCCAGGGACTATTTTCAGCAGCCTCGCTCAGGGTAACGTCCCAACCCCCGGGTAACACTAACCCGTTATTGATGACACATGCAGGCTAGCCGCTCGGCAAGCCGGAGGATTTGGTGAGACGGCTCCTTGCCGCTCAGCCATCCCGGCTCGCTCCGCGGCCCCAGCGCCAGCCAGACAAGCATCTTAAATAGCAGTTCCCGTCCACAGTTTGCAGCGATGGCAAATAATCCTGGTGCCAAACTACGGAAAGCTCCTTGGGATGGGGTTGGAGGGGAGGAAAGGGAGACGGGCTTTTCTGAAAAACCTCTGGAAAACAAGCCTCTTTAAGGGATCTCAATTTTGGCTTTCTAAATTGAGGCTCCCCCAGTTACTTTTGGAAGCATTAGCCATTATTATTTTCCTTCTTTCTAATCATCACTCTCTTTTCCCTGGCGTTGAGTGATGATATGTATCTGAGCATTTTGTGTCGTCGTGGGACAGCGGGAGCCTGGCAGCTCCTCCAAGAGGGACCGCATCCCGACGGGGCCATCCAAAATGCTCTCTGGCAGCCGYGGGATTCCCAAGCTTGAAGTGAAGATCTTCTCACGGTTCTCCTACAGGAAACTTTTGGTTTCTGCCAAGATGGGAGGAAGATCTTCCCTTGCACAGCAGTTTTTTCCCTCTGAGGGATAAAGTACAAGTACAGAAAGGTCAAGGGAAGGTATTTGGCTCCTCCACTGCCGTCGGAAAAAGGCATCGAGCTGGCGTGAGGGATGTGCTGCTCCACGGAGGGGGGAGGAGGTGGTGGCAGGAGCAGCATGAGCAACCTGGGGACCCTATCACACTGCACAGGGATGCTCCTCAGGGCTGGGAGGAGGATACAGGGGGCACAGGAGGTCCTCAGCGCCGCAATGCCAACCATGAGGCCTGGGGCTCAGCCTGGACTTGAAGTCCACTGGCTCAAGGTACGTCCATGCCCATCGTCCTGCTGCAGGGCAACGAGGACCTCGGGGAGGCCAGYGCCCCCACCCCACCTGCCCTGGCCGCGAAGCGTTGCTGAGGGCTGCTTGTGGCCAGCTGCGAGGTCCTGGCCGAAAGGAGAGGTGCGAGCGGGCTGCCGCCGAGGCGCTCCTTGATGTGGTGCTGGGAGGAAGTCCTCGCGGTCAGCGGTGCCGCGGCCGGGGCGCCGYGCCGGGCAGCGGAGGCTTTCCCCGTGGTCACTCCCGCCGCCAGCCGCCTCCCGCGAGCGCGCCGCGGCGCTTGCGAGGACGGTGCCCGGGGAAGAGGAGCCGTGCGGACATTGCAGACCTCCCTCGCTGCCCCACGGGCCCATCCTGCAACGACGCCTGTGCAACGGGCGCTCGGAGCCAGGCGTGAGGGGTCGGGCACGGTCCCCCTGTCATTCCGCCGAGTAAACCTTTGCGAAGGTGCACAGTCTCTCGTACAGGCTGCTTTGGAGCAGGTTTGCTTGCCAGGACACGTCTCTCGCACGGATCCACCAGCTGGCAGGTCAGCAAGCCCCGTGGATCAAAACCACCCAAGAGCCGCTGTGCAACCGGCTGCGTTCGCCCTCTTGGCGCGGGCGCACGGGGGACGCGGAGCAGGAGGAGAACCGGGAGCACCGCACCGGGGCAGGCGGGAGCAGCTCAGCGCAGCGCACCGTGCTGACGCGGCGTGCCGAGAGCTCGGGGCAAGCGGGCTGCCGGGAAGCAGACGGCCGGGAATACCCGCGTCCTTTTGGCCGGAGGAGCAGTTCTGCCTGGGAAAGGTCTCTGCAGCGGGGTACTTTCCTGACAGCGTCACCGGATCYGCCCTGTTCCCCAGTTTTGCACACACTGGAGCTCGTACATGGCTCTGAGCGGTGCTGCTGGCGTTGGGAGGACTCTTCCCGTGTTTGTGCTTGCGGTCTGGAGCCCGGAGGGCAGCGGTGCCGGGGCTGTGGCTGCCATCCGCGAGCGCGTCGGGCTGCGCGGGGAAACCTCCGAGAGCTTTGCCGTGCTGCGCAGCAGGCAGCGGGCACCGGGCCTGCCGGTTAGTCCTGCCGCTGCCTCTCTCCCGCGGGGGAGCGGGGCTCCCTGCTCCCAGCAGCGCGGCCAGAGGGGACGGAGCCGGGGCTTGAAATACCCTTTGCAGCGCAGCCCGTGGGGCTCGGCCGCGAAGCGGGGCTGGATTCAAAAGCCCCAGGGTATGTCTCTGTAGGGATTTTTCCTTTACGTCCATCGCTGCCTCCTCTCCAAAGCTGTCAGTGCTGGTCACAGAGCTTGAGACCTCGCGCTGGTGCGAGGCCGGACCYGGCACCGGAGCCCGTTTCGCACGGGGCAGCGTTATCCGCGCCTCGCGTGGCGAGTCCCAGCTGCGCGGGGAGGCTGCAGAGCGCTTGCCCCCTTTAACAGGGGGGGAAGATGAATCACAGGATGCCAAGGGATGCGAGCGGGCCTGGCGCCGCCACGGAAGGTGGAGCGGCTGCCTGAGCTGGAATAAGCACGTTTCGGCAAAGCCCTGTGCAACGTAACAGCAAAGGGGAACCTTGTGAGAGCCCTGCGTAACGAGCCGGGCCCCAGGGCTTGAGTCGCCGGCGGCAGGGAGTCCTGGGGTTAACAGCGAGCTCTACTTTCCCTCCTCCGCCAAAAGCCTCTTTTTCCCTTAACAAAAATGCACTCAACAAATGTGCATGCAAAACTAAGTCTGCAAATATGGTGGGCTTCTGGCACCGAAACCTATAAACGAAGGAGAATGTTTTCGTATCAGAAAATACCCTCCTTAGCAGGGCGGCTGGTGCGGGGCAGACACGCCACGCGGTCTCCGCTCGGGGTGGCTCCTGTCAATGCCGCCTCAGATTGGAGCGCTTCGAATGAGAGCATCTTTGTGCAGCGGGTCTGCCTCTCGCGCTGCATATGGTCCCTATTTATTTGACTTCTTTGCTGCTGGATCCCTTTCAGAATAGTTTTCTGCAATTACTTGAAGTTTCCTGCGCGCAGATTGGGAGTAAAACTTGTGCTTCGGGAGATAAACTGCAGACCATTTGGCATGGAGGGAAGCTGTTAATTTGCCAGCAGCGCAGACAGAGGGAAAACGAAAATGAAGAGAGATAATTCATTTCCATCTCGGTGTAGTCTTAAAAGAAAATCGGGGCTGCGGGGCTGGAGAGACATAACTGGAGCTTGTTATTAATGGCTCTGAGCTGAGGCCAGCAGTTCAGGGAGAAACCCAAAGCCGGCGCAGACCCGACCCTGCAGGCACGTGGGGCCGCCAGCAAGGCCTTGCCCGGGTCTCCCAGCCCCGTCCGGCACGGGAGAGGTGGGTTACCTGTTCCCCGCAGGAGGCTGCAGCCACTGACCTGGCCGCGGCCGGCCCCGCCGGTGAGAGGAGACATCCAGCTGGCTCCGGCAGCGCCAGCTTATCCGACGGGCGTACCTGCTCCCCCACCGCCGCCGAACGGAGGCAACGCCTTATCGCTGTCGTTGCAGTATTATACTCCTCGCTGTGCCTGGAAAAGAGTGAACGTGAGGATGATGTGACATGACCGAGGCTGTAGCGAGTCAGTGTCGGAGCTGGGATGAGACGCCCGCACCTTACACAGGCCGTGCTGTTTTCTGCACTGTTGAGCTGCTTTTGCTGGATCCTAAGACACAGTCGTTCAACAGAGGACCGAAAGGCAAAAGCAGTGGTGTCTGGTGGGAGGGAGGGGGTGTGCAGCGGTGCCCGGCCGCTCCAAGCTGACCCTGGTCTCAATGCAAGTCCCGAGACCCGTCCCCTGCCTGCGTCACCCTCGTGTCACCCAGGGTCCTGGGTAAACTGGAGCGGGCTGGAAGCAGGGCTGGGCGGCCGCGGAGCCGGCAGGAATCCCGACCGGCAGCCCCTCAACAGCTCCCATCCGCCGCTAACCATTTCTGCCGGTATCCGCAGTCCTGAGGCTCCCGTCGCAGGCGCCAACAGCTCCGGGGCCCAGGAGCCCGGGCTCGGGGATCGTCCACGCCAAACCCCACTCCCGCTTCGCGGCAGGGCTGGTGCTGAGCCGCGCGGGAGCTTGTGCCCTTGTGCTGCGTGGCCAAGCCTCRGCTGCGGCTGAGCACGCTCACCCCGAGATGCGCCTTTCCATCGGGAAAAAMCCCCATACGGGACACTGGGGTGAAAACCCCCATGCAGGACACCTATCGCCTTTCACGGAGAAGCAGCCAGGACTGCGAAACGGCAAAAASGGCGGAATGAAAACAAGGTGTTTTCTTCGACCGTAGGAGATTTGTGCTTTCACTCGGGTTATCGTGGTTCTTGGTGAATCTTCACACCAGGCGCGACGCCCCGGCCCCTGGGACGGGCTGGGAGCAGCGCTGCCTCCGGCGCTGGGCATGTTTTAACGGGAAGCAAGGGTAGCTGTCACCAGGCACAGCACCAAGGAGCCAAGGCCGCTGTTTCCCGGCGCGGGCTGCGATTTGCTGCTGCGCTTCCTCCCGCGCGGCTGCCGGCGGCACTCGCCACCCAACACCGCAGCGGGAGCCGCGGCAGGCCGGTCGCCGCCGCCGCGAAAGCGAAAGCGGCTCCTGCTCCGTGGCATGAATGAAACCAGAGGGTGAAACAGCAGCAGTGCAACCAGGCAGCCTTGCTCTCCGCGCTGCAAATGGAGACGCAACGCGAGTGGGGAGTATTTTATTGCCAAGGTGGCTGAGCAGCACGTGTGCTGCTGCCGCTGCCGCCTTCGCCGGGCTGCTGGCTCCCAGGCGGAGCTGCCGAGCGCGGCCGCCAGCGTCGCGCCTTCCCTGGAGCAAACGGTCCCGGTGCTCCAAGCCTGGCCGAGGTCTCCCCACACACGTGCAAACTCAGCCYCATCGGGCCCTGGGACGGCTGCAATCCCGTGGGCTGTCTGCATCCCCGAATTCAGGAGCCCRGGGCTGCAGGGGGCTGCGGGGGCGAAGGCGCTGAGCAGCCGTTCCTGGGACGTTCACAAGTGCCCGTGGTGGAAATCGGTTGCCGTCTATCGCGGCATCTGTAGTTAGGAGCTGGCCTGTGGTTCCCGTGCAGTCACAAGCATCAATAACTATTGACGCTCCCAGCGAGCGAAGGCCCCTCACCGCCGCCTCCAGCCCGGCGGAGGCAGGAGGCTATTGCTGTAAACGAGGGGCTTTCTGAAGATTTGGGTGACATTATAGCAGCTGCCTTAAACCAGGGCAGCAAACTTTCCTACACAGCTACTTCTTGTGACCTAAAATACTGCCGTGCTTAGTCTGCCTCTTTCTGAGGCTCGAGCGATGGTTATTTCTTATGGGGGCGGGCATGAAAAACCCCAAGCGCCGCTCCCCCGCTGCGGTACCGCCGCGGCAGCGGTGCTGCCAGGGCAGCGTCTAGCCGGCGGGCGCCTCCAGCCGAGGGGAAGGCCCCCGGCGAGGGGTCCGCGCGGCGCGGGCGTCGAAGCCGCCGCGGGGCGCCAGCGGCGGGAGCTCCGCAGCCGCAGCTCGAATCAAAGCGGCGAGCGCGACGCGGAGCGAGCGCAGCGCCCCGGCTCGCTTCCTGCCTCTAATCGGCCCATCGCCGCGAGGGAGGGGGGTTCCCCGCGCTGGGTGCTCACCTTCTGCCTCCTGCCGCCTCTCACCGCCGGCCCTTCTTGACACACATCGGCTTCCTGCCTGCAACTTTCACGCCACTTCCTACCGCCGGTATAATTTCCCCAGAGCGTTTTGTTTCGCAGAATGAAAAAGGGGAAAAGAAAAAAAAAAAAAAAGAACAGCAGACTTGGCTGCAAGGTCCCAGCAGCAGAAAGCCGCCGTCGCTGGGCCGCACCGTCCCCTGCGCATCCCGCACTGGGCCRCTTGCCGGCCGAGGAGCTGTGGGAGCTCGCAGCGTCTTCCCAGCTCCCGCAGCGCCGGTGGCTCCCGCAGCACCGGCAGAGGCTGCTCCTGCGCGTCCCCACCAGGTGCCATCCTCCAGCACGTCCCCACCAGGTGCCATCCTCCGGCGTGTCCCCACCAGGTGCCATCCTCCAGCGCATCCCCACCAGGTGCCATCCTCCAGCGCATCCCCACCAGGTGCCATCCACCTGCGCATCCTCACCAGGTGCCATCCTCCGGCGTGTCCCCACCAGGTGCCATCCACCTGCGCATCCTCACCAGGTGCCATCCTCCGGCGTGTCCCCACCGGGTGCCATCCTCCGGCGCGTCCTCACCAGGTGCCATCCTCCTGCGTGTCCCCACCAGGTGCCATCCACCTGCGCATCCTCACCAGGTGCCATCCTCCAGCACATCCCCACCAGGTGCCATCCTCCAGCACGTCCCCACCAGGTGCCATCCACCTGCGTGTCCCCACCAGGTGCCATCCTCCTGCGTGTCCCCACCGGGTGCCATCCTCCTGCGCGTCCCCACTGGGTGCCATCCTCCTGCGTGTCCCCACCGGGTGCCATCCTCCTGCGCGTCCCCACTGGGTGCCATCCTCCGGCGTGTCCCCACTGGGTGCCATCCTCCAACGCGTCCCCACCCGCAGTCGGCTCTGGTTTGATACTGAAAGCGTCTCGCTGCCTAGGGAACGGTGTGATTTTTGAGGCCGGGGAGAAGGGCAGGTGCTCGGTRCCCCCATCCAGCGTCTCCTCCGGGTGAGCGGGGACGCGCGGAGCTGCCGGGCGGGAGCTGGCCCCACCGCCACCACCGTTCCTGCGCTGCTCAGGGCCACTTCTCCGCCTCAAGCCGGGGCCCACGGCCGGCTGCACCCCGGCACCCGGCTCGCTGCCACCAGCGCGCTCTGGGGGCCCTTTTCCAAAACGCTTTCCTGCCTTTCAGGAAAGCGGGAAAAGCGCTCCATGGCTCCAGCCCTTCTTTAGAGAGCGGATTAGGGCCGGTGAATAGGAACTGCCTGGCTAATGAAGTGCTATTACCCACGGGCTAATTGCGTCCTGACATAGCGCAGGCCCTGGCCGCGCCGTGCTCCCGTGCCGTGCCCCCTTGCGCCGGCGGCCGGGGCCGGGGCCGGGCAGCGCCGCGGTCGCTACAGACAGCGCGTCGCCAGCGTAACCCCGCGTGGAAAATGCGGAGGTGGAGGGGGACCCGTGTTAATTAGCTCGGGAGACGCCAATCTCCTCGCATGTGAAACGCGAGCCGTTTTATGGAGAGAAGTCAAACAGGCCTCGCATTGCTTTCAGGGAGCCCAGTAAAACAGAAGGTGATCCATAAATATGTATGTTATGCTGGATTTAAAATACTTTCTGATGATTTTCTAGGCAGCTCTCCAATAAGTTACAGCACAGCATTGCTATTGTAAAGCCATAGTCTCGGGCTGGTTAAACTTGTGCTTATTACTATAGGGAGGATAAGGATTTTTGTTGTGCGTGTGCTTTTCTTTTCCCTCCTTATGCCAAACCGTTAAGCCTCAGATGAAGAAATTAAATATAACCGCTTGACGGTTTTATTTTTGCCTTACCGCCGTGCCGCGAAGCGCTCGGGACCCTCGCGAGGCTTTTCCTGCGGACGCGTTTTGTGGCCTTTCTGTGCCGCTCGCGCCGATCTACCCACCTGCTTGCAGCCCCGCGCGCCGTCCCCAAGGGCTGGCGAAACGGAGCTGTCCTCGCGCCGTGCGCGCAGCGGCCGGCTTCGCTCGCTCGGCCCGGGAGGGCGCCGGCGCTCGGCACGGGCAGAGCCGGCAGCGCGGTGCCGCAGCGCGGCTCCAGGGCGCCCGCGCTCTTCGTCCCTCGGGAAGAGCTGCGCCCTCCCGGCCCCGTTATCAGCTCATCACCCCATTAAAGATTAATTAGAGGTTATTGCTGGTGCCGATAGCCGGCGCCCCGCCGCAGCAGCCGCACCTGCGGCTTGTTTGCGCACYCGCCGCCTCGCGGCGAGCTGTTGACGGACGGGGGCTTGGGGCGGCCGCTGCCGCGGGAGCCCCGTCGCTCTGCCCGTGGCGCTTTCAGCTCTCGGGGCTGCCGCTGCGAAACGCGGGTCGCGCCCGTCCCCCGAATCAGAAACACTCGCCCCGGCGGCTGAGCTCGATAAGGGGCCTTTCCCGGGGGCCTGCCCTGCTCCCGCCTGCTTATTCGGCTTTTTCTCGGCAAGGGAAGGGCCAAAAGGGGAATTAGGGCACTGCGCCCCGGGCCGGGGGGTGAGGCAGGGCTTGGGCTGCCTTCGCCCGGGGCTGCGCGCTTTGGGGCGCAAACCCGCTTTGGGGGCCGCCGGGATCCGAGCGTCCGAGCACCGTCCCGCTGGCGTCAGGCTTCCGCCAAAATACGGCGAGTTGGGGGCGTCGGGCCRCCGGGGCGGCACCTCTCCTGCAGTCTGGAAAACCTGCCGTTAGAGACGTTGTACCGTTTCCATGGAAAGGGGAATGTTTCTTCCTTCTTTCTCCTTCTTCTCCCCCTCTTCCTTCTCAAAAYGTCCCATAGGGAAGAAGTGGTTTGCGGAGGACTCTGGGCGCGGAGAGGCTCCCGTGGCCCCGCTGGGAGCCTCCCTTCATCCCCGTCRGGCCGTGGAGGGGAAAGACGATCCCCTCGGCGAGGAACCGCGCTTCATGGCTCCCCTGAGGCCCTGAACGGGCTCCAGGAGCCGAGGGGACGGACGTGCTCGTTTGAAGCTCCCGCCCAGGGCCGTGGAAGTCAAAACGGGGCGTTCAAGCGCTGGACTCGGCCCGCGCCTCACGCCGGGGAGCAGGGCCGGCCCCGAGGAGCGAGCGAGCCCGCCTGCCCGCCCGCCCYGCGCTGGGGCTGCCCCCGGCCTCCCGCCCTACCTGCGGCGCGGCTGATTGAATCCCGGCTTTTACGAGCGCCGACGCCGTAATCGCTTGCAGATGGTCACACGAGGTGGCCACCAAATGGTTCCTCCCGTTACGCGCAGGGCTTCCCCCCGCCGCCGCCGCCACCGCGGCTGCCGCCTGCCCTACCTGCGCGGGACCCCCGGGCTCCAGGCGGCAGCTTCGCCCTGTCTTTATTTCCCGTGTCATTAAAAAAGAGGGGGCGGCCGAGGCTTCGCCACGAGCCCTCCGGCTTTGCCGCGCAGGGCGCGCGCGGCAGGCCAGGTGGGGGGCCGCCGTTCCCTGCCCGGCTCCCGGGGCTTCCTGGCTGAGAACGAAACGCGGGAACCGATTGCAGCAAGGTGTAGTGCCCCGCCGCCGGGTGCCGTTCGCCGTCGCCCAGCCGCAGCCGCGCCGGCTGTCGCGGGAAGGAAGGGGTGACTTGTCCGTGGTGGCAGCCGCAGATCCRGAGGGACGTGAGGGCACCGGCCCCRCACCGCCCCTGCGCGTGGAAGCRGTGATCCTTTTGCAGTCGGAAGCGAGCATCTGCTCAGCGGACGGGCAGGCGAGGAGGGCGAGGAGGGCGATGAGGCCACAACCGTGAGCCTGAGGTGGGAAACCAGTCCAGAACCGGGTGTAAACCGGGCAGCTGGAGGTCCCGCGGTGCCAGACCAACATCCCCATGTCCCGGGGGTGCTATGGGCATGGGGGGCTCGGGCCGGCGCCTGCCCATGGATGGACGGACGGAGGGCCGGCTGCGGGGCAGCGGAGGGAGCAGATGCAGCCGGCGGCACAGGCGCCCACGGGCTGCTCCTTTGTGATTCAGAGCAGGCCGCGTTCCTTTTTCCCGCGGTTTTAAGGCTGCATTTGTGTTTGAATGCCAGCGGGATTTGTCCGCTGGAGCCCAGGCCGTCCTCCACCCATTTTGTACCTCCGCTCCGAGCCCGGCGGCCCAGCCGGCCTCTGCACAAAGCCCGCGGCACAGCCCAGAGCAGCAAAGGTTGCTGAGAAGGGTTTTCCCAACTCTCATTGCCTGCCTTGCCAATATTAACCTAAACCCCCGCAAACGGGGCCGGCAGCATTTCTCCCTGGTAGGTGCCAGTGCAGGGAAGAAGCAAGAGCCCAAACGAGGGCGGAAAGGGTTTCGGGGGGCCGAGCCTGGCACCTAACGGGGCACCGCAGCCGGCACCACTACGACAGCTCCATCCATCCCGCCATCCGGTAGCGCCCATTCGGGCTGCAGAAAATCCTCGGCCTCTTCCAAACCGGTGGCAGCAGCAACACGCAGGGACGGAGGGCAAGGCGCAGCCCTTGCTGTGCGCTTAGGYGCACGCTGCAGGTCCGTAATACACGCAAGCAGCAACAGGGCAGTCTTGGGTTCAAAAACCTGAGAAACGAATAAACTCGGTGCCCAGCAAACGAGGATCTCAAAGCACCCAACCTGAGCAGCCTCTGCTTCCTTCCCATCAGCTCCTTGACCTTCCTCCCCAGCTCCTGCAGGTGGTCCTTCCTCCAAACTTGTCTTTTTTAACTCTTTCGTTCCTTTTGCAAATCCAGGGCTTTATAGCTGGAAAGCTGCAAGCAATTAGTGGCCGCCTCCCTCCCCCGCTTCCTGTTGGGAAAAGGAAGAGCCGAGCACACAGCAGAGCAGCCCCCAGACCTTCCTGCCCYGCGGAGCAATAAAGTAATGAGTCCAGCTCGGCTGGGAGAGTTGGTTTATACCGGGTTGGCGCTTAATTAAAGACCGGCCGGGCAACAGGCCTGCTCCGTTTTACAGCCACGCATCTTCCTGCTGCGCTGCAGCGGCAGCGGGGCCAGCCAGGAGCCGGTGCTGGCTGGGATGCGGGCCGACCGGGATGCGGGCCGACCACGCGCTTCTGTGCYCAGGGTAAAAGCAATGCCCTGGGACGGCACTGCGGGAACGCAGGGTGAGGGGGAGACACGGCACAGGAACAAAATCCCAGCACCAGGGGAGCCCAGCAGCCACCCGGAGCAGCCCAAAGGCAGCTGTGGCGGCKCCGGCACGCGGCAGGGATTCGGGGCACGGGCGCTGGAGAGACCAGCCCCGGAGCATCCACCCCCAGAGCCGCCCTGCTCCGCTCCCTGCCGCGGGGCTCGGGGCAGGCAGGGCCGGGCAGGCAGCTGCGCCGGCCCAGGCAGAGCCACGGCGGTGAACCGAGCGAAACCCCGGAGCTCGGGGCACAGCGCAGTTCCCCTTTCCCCCCRGCTCCAGCCCGGCCAGCAGTCCGGGCAGGAACTGAGTCAGCCTCGCTTTCCTCCCGCAAGCGGCGTCACGGGGTGCGCAGAGCCGCGGCGAGCGCCATGTGCAGCTCACCTGCACCGAAGGCCGGCAGTGCGGCCGGCAGCCCGCCCACGGCACCCAGGTCCCGCTCGGACCCAGCAAGGGAGGGAGCCGGGGCGCCAAGCACCCCAAGTACCCACAAGACTATATTATAAATTAACCATTTTATTGAATATCAATAAACTGTATATAATTATATAAAAAGTTTCATCAGTACAAAATTGTGGCACAAAAAAAAATATATATAAATACCAGTGTACCTTTGAAATGTAAACATCTTCTTTGTTATGATGCTGTGAAAACACTGTCCAAAGAAAGATGCATTCAGGAGGCACCTGTCAATAACCATAAATAGCGCTTTTGGCACACACCTGTCGATGGGCAGCCCTCGGACAGGCCACCATTGTATCAGCTGACAAGTGCCTGCTATTAGTCACAGTTCTCTTGAAAAGCAGTTGTTAAGAGTCATATTAACAGGTGCTTGAGTGCATAGCTGCTCTGTAAACAGGATTCTTGTTTGAAATGGCTACCAATGCCTTTTATGGACACTGTTAATCTCGGAGGCATTGCAAATTGTCATTGTGCTGGGGAGAAGCAGCTGCTTCACAACTAATGTGATACTGTATTATTGCATAGTTACACCTTCTACAGGCGGCATATATACAGACGGGGCAGGGGAACGGGGTTTGGCTTAACACTTTTTGTCCTTCATTAAAAAATAAAATATTGGTTCTTAAAAAGTTACCAAGTGGTTATGGTAAAAAAAGAAAACAAAAACAAAAAGCAAACCCCAAAGCTACACATTTGCAATGTTTTTATACCAGCGGTGTGGTCAGGGTGCAGGTCCCACCCTGCAAGGTGCTGAGTGCCTTCAGCAACCAGTAGGCGCCTGGTGCAGGTCTATGGCAAAACCCCTCCGGCAGCGTCAGCAGGCTCGAGCTGCGCCCGCAGGATTCGGCTCTCGCCCGCTCGTTTTGCCACCCGCGCCCGAGCGCAACGGGAGAGTCCAGTCCCGCACCCACAGAGGTCGTCGCTACCGACTCGGGTGGGAGAAGGATCAGGCCTTAAAAATTGCACAAGAGGCACAAAACGAGGAGTGTGGAAGAAGTCTCTTAAGGCCTGGAGTAGCTGTGTATGCAGGTCGGATACACACTGTAATGGCAACACCAAGGAAACTAACTCCTACAGAAACTAGTTACAATATACGTATTTGCATGTTAAGAGTCCGCGGGGTCCCGAGTCCTTAGCGTGTTCCAGAACAGCCCGTTTCTTCGTGTTTGTGAAGAAGTGACATACGGGAGAAAGTCCGGGAGCAGGTTTTGCATTGATACTTCTTTACATCTGAATGGGTCTGCAGGTGGGCTCGGAGATTAGAGCGGTCAGCAAAGGCCCGATTGCAGTGTGTACAGGAAAAGGGCTTTTCACCTATGAGACAAAGAGAAACGTTCCCAATTAACCAGTGCATCAACACATGGAGCATATCAAAGAAGGGGCCATTCATTAGCCAAAGTTGGTGAAGAGCACTGAAAAGAAGGGCTCAGTGTTATTATTCGCACGGAAAGCTAAGGGAGGTGCGTACGCCACTCGCTTAGGGGAAAGCCTCGGACTGGGGAATTTCCTGCTTGCAGAGAAATCTCGTGTGAGCCACGGAAAATGAACGCTAGAGCCAGCTGCAGAGTCCAGCCAGTTTCCCATATAAATGCAGACAATATCCAGCTCCTAGCCGGAGCTAAGGGAAGCGTTTGCAAAGCAGCAAGAGCGCGCGGCACTACGTGTTAATCATATCATAGCAGGCAGGGGCTGAGCGCAGCGGGCTCCGGGGCGAGTATAGCTATTTCCTTCTCCGAAGCCTTCGCTCCCCCTTCTCCCTCCCCGGCTCGCATTGAAAAGCCCGGGCAGGGTGAATTCCTGTCAGAAAGGCTCTTTGGGAGGAAACAAATGCGTATGCTCAATTTGGAAAGCACAATTAAGTCTTTCTAGCTTCCTTCAGACATCATCTTTAGTACGTTAAGAGGGTGTGAAATCAGTGCCAAGTAACAATTAAACTGTCCCTGCAGCAGGCACAAAGGATGCTCGGGGCGACGCATTGTCGCGGGGACACTTGTGGGACGGGAGCGGGAGGCCGCGGCGGGCTGGCAGCTGCGGCCGCCCCGCGCTAACAGGT
>NW_020447195.1:2854078-2855533 GCF_003343035.1 Apteryx rowi | reverse complement strand
CACCCTGGGACAGGGCGGGAGCGCCCGGGCCGCCCCGCCGGAGGCCTCCAGCCCGGGGAGGGGGGGCCTGGCGCGCCGGAGCTCTCGACTGCGGCCCCGACCGCCGCAAGGCAGCACGGAGCTGGAGGCGCACCGCAGCCGGGGCCCGCGCCGCCGGCGGGGGCACAGATTTGTGAGCCGAGCCTTGACCCCCCGCTCGGTTCCAGGCAAGAGGATATTTAAAGGACGTTCTAGGGAGATGTGCCAAGGGGGTTTGGGAAGCCCTTATCTTCCCAGATAACACCCAAACCGCTGATTCGCTTCAGGTCGCCGAGCGGGGAAGCCGGCGGCGATAAGGGGGGAGGGAGCGAGGGCGCGGGGGCAAGAGCCAGCTTTACCGGTGTGCGTGCGGATGTGGCCCTGCAGCAGCCAGGGCCGGGAGAAGGCCTTGCCGCACATCTTGCAGACGCAGGGCAGCGTGTGGCTCCGGATGTGCATCTTGAGAGCCCCCAGGCTCACGTACTCCTTCTCGCAGTACTTGCAGCTGAAGGACTTCCTGGCCTGGGCGTCGCAGTGCAGTTGCTTGTGCTTGGAGAGCCCGGCGAAGGTGGAGTAGGCCTTGGCGCACTGGGCGCAGCGGAAGCGCTCGGCGGCGGCGGGCGCCGAGGCCGGGCTGGGCGGCCCCGAGCTCTTGCCCTCGTCCTCCTCGCTGGAGAGCGCCGTGAGGTCCAGGGCCGGCGCCGCGCCGCCCGCCGCCTCGGCGCCCGGGCCCGCCGGGAAGAGGCTGGAGAGCAGCCCCGCGTCCCACACCAGCGGCGGGTAGTAGGCGCCGGCGCTGAGCACCTCGGGCGGCGGGATCACCGGCAGCGGGCACTTCTCGTACAGCAGCGGCGAGACGATCACTGCGGGCGGCGGGGCAGAGCGCTCAGCGCCGGGGCGAGGGGACCCGGCCCGCCCCACGAGGCAAAGGGGGGCCCGGCCCCGGGTCGTCCCCGTCCCCTCCCGTGAGGGGCTCCGCGCCCGCCCCGGGGCGGCGGGGGCTGGGGGGGGCCGCGCCCCGTCCCCTCCCGTGAGGGGCTCCGCGCCCGCCCCGGGGCAGCGGGGCCCGTCGCCCGTGCGGAAAAAAGAAAAAGCACCCCCGCACCTATTAATAAATAAATAAATAAAGCAGAAACAAAAGCAAAACACCCACCCCCTCTCCGCACCCGCGCAAAGTAAAAGCGCGTCCCCTCCGCTTCCCGCGTGGCTTATGCAAAAATGAGGAAAAAAAATAACAAAGAGTTTAAAAAAAGCCCGTCCGCTCCCGCGCCGCTGCCCGCATCCCGCCCGGCCCCGCTCCGCGCCCCTGCGCGCCGCGCTCCCCACGTGCGCGGCACAGCGCGGCACGCACCGGTCTGGCTCTCCAGCTCGCTGTAGTTGGGCTTCTTGCTGGCCGAGAAGTGCTTCTTCACCAGGAAGGAGCGCGGCATCTTGCAG
>NW_020447195.1:2841761-2853853 GCF_003343035.1 Apteryx rowi | reverse complement strand
GGGTGGGTGGTGCCCGGCGGGCTCCGCACCCGCGGAGGTGCCGCCTCCGGGGCAGCGCAGAAACCGCGGCCCCGGGGCAAATCCGTCCTCCGGCCGGCTCCGAGCGGGCCGCGCCCCTCCGCGGCCCCGGGGGGGCTCGGAAATCCTGCGGAGGACCTGGAGCGGGGGAAACCCGCGCACCGCGCCGAGCACCTCCGGCAGCGCTGGGCGCAGCAGCCCGGCCGGGCGCAGCCGGCCCCGCTGCGGGCCGTTTCGGGGGACGGAGCTCCCCGGGCACGTGGGGAAGGCTGGGCCCCGCCGGCTGGGGGGCTGCGGCCCCTTGCGCCTGGGGGGAGCCCGGCTCAGCACCTCTGCAGGGCCCTGAACCTGGTGCGAGAGGCCATCAGCGAAGGGGCAGGTGTTCCCTGCCTTGCGGTTAAAGAGTTCCCCCAGGGGAACGTGTCGCTTGATACTGGGTTAGGTTACTCTGCTAGCTGCTGCGTCTCTACTACTGCTAGGTTAGGGTGCAAGCTGCTGCTGCACGTGGAAAAGCCATTCATTCTTCTGTCCGGAGTGTTCTTCTGTACGACGTACCCTCAACCAGTTGTGTGCAGGTTAGGTTCCCCCTGGGGACCAGACGCTTGCCAGGGCAAGGTGGCCAGACCCTTAGCTGCCATGCTTGAGCTGGTGAAACCCTCGGCAGTGCTGGGGGCTGGAGCAAGGCAGCGGCCTGGGAGGGATGGGAGGAGAGAGCCAGGGTGATCCCAGAGCCCATAYGCTCCTGGCCGCCCTTGCCACCGTCCCACCGCCGGACAGGAGAAGGGGGCTGTGGTGCAGACTGGGACAAGCCTCTGCCCTGCCCCATTGCTTCAGAAGCCCTGCTGGGATGCAGCCCGGAAGGGGGAATGCACTTTGCTGCAGGTTACTACTCCTCCGTGAAGAGAGGAAATGATTTGCGGAGGATCAGGGCTCAACTCAGCCCTGCCCTTGCTGGCAGGAGACAGCTTAGCCCTGCTTGGGTCTCAGCCAGGAATAATTCCCCCAACCCAGGTAGGGGTCAGGAGTACGTGCCCAGACCTGCTTCTCCCTTGCATGCGGGTCAGGCAGGTTTTGGGCAGCACACCCTCCCCCAGCAAGCTGGTCTTAGACTTTTTCTTCTCTCCCGCCCCCACCTGCCTTCCCTTGGCTCCTTCCCCACTGGGTTAGGCAGCGCATGGGTGTAAAACAGCCCTAGGGAGAAACACACCCTCTTTTAGCTTTCCCCTCCCAGGCTACTCTTGTCCAAGGGAAGGCGCCCAAGCCTCAGTGAGCAGGTCCTGGGAAAGCGGTGAGCAGAGGCTGAGCTGTCCCTCCCTAAGCTTCTAGCTCATCCTGTTCCTCCCTCTCACGTTTGGATTTTCCTCCCACTGGAAGAGCTCAGGGCATGGGTCCAGGCACCTGCTGCAAAGGGCTRGAGCGAGCCCCGGTTCCAAGGCAGCTGCTGGTGGCGAGCGGCCGAGGGAGGGAGGAGAAGCAGGACCTGCTGGGAACGCCTCGCTGCTCACATCCAGCTCCCAGCCTCCTGTCACCCGAGGAAGGGCCCATGACGCCAGGCCGCTCGTGACTCACCCATCACTTCTCTCGCTGGAGCTTGTCTCGAGCCCCTCGCTTACCACACGTTACTGTTTAGCCACAGTCGTGTGAAATGCAGAAGTGGGAAGCAAAGCTTTCCACTGGCAAGACTGCAGTTCAGGGATTTCAACTGACGGTAAGTCTTTTCCCAGAGTGGGAACAGCTCGGAAAGCTGCTGTTATTGCCAGTGACATACAACTGTGCAAAGAGGAGATGTGTTTGCAAACTTCCCCTGCAAACACATACTCTGGAGCTGTCCCCGTTCCTCCTGGCTGCAGAGCTGCTCTCGGCTTTCAGTTGGGAGTTTTCCTCATAGGCGGTATCTGCCCTTGTCAGGCACAGGGTGTTTATCTGCGTAACTCATCCCCGGATCACCTTCCTTGAGGTCAGCTGACTTCAGGGGAAACTTGCCCCTGAAGGCATTGGGGGATGAAAACCTTGCAGGCCAGATCCACTCTGCTTCCCACAGGAGTCTCGCAGCGCCCCAGGCAGCACCAGCTTGCTGCTCCAGGTCGCTTTTTTGGCTGCTTGCAGATGCTCTCCACGTGCTCGTTACACCTGCTGCGGATGTGGTTATGCATTGGGGGCAGTTGCACAAGGTACCCAACTACGTGGTTTTCTTTAAAGAGGCAAAGACACCTCTTCTGTTCTTTCTGAAATGTTAATAATAAGATTGGTTCCAACCACGGCTAGTGCACATGGAAAAAAAATGCATTTGCTAGAGGAAAAATCTAGATCAAGGGAGGAGAGTGACCTGGCTGTGCCTCTGAGCCAGAAAGCTACAGGACAGAGAACAGGGAGAATAGAGGGGAGGGGAAGCTCTGAAGTGATTCACAGGCTGGAAGCRGCAGTGGTTTCTCAGACGTCCCACCCATACACTGCAGTACAGGGCTACGGAGGCAGCCAAGCGTCAGGGGTGGTCAGAGCAGCCCTGCCACCGGATTGTGGCACAGCTCCAGTTTGAAACCCACATGGATTGGCTTAAGGAGCTCAAAAGCATACATTAACCACCCCCAGAGCAGAAAATCTATCGCAAAT
This sequence comes from Apteryx rowi, assembly GCF_003343035.1. Lineage (NCBI taxonomy): Eukaryota > Metazoa > Chordata > Aves > Apterygiformes > Apterygidae > Apteryx > Apteryx rowi. Next base: position 2,851,225 of record NW_020447195.1, on the reverse strand, counting down.
TTCATATTTTTACCTACTTGGGTCCCATAGCTATATAAAGCACTTCAAGTTTCCTGCCAGAGAGCAAAGCGCCTACAATGACAGAACATAAAGGGGCAAATGGAACTTTTAGTTACAAGAAAAGGAAATGAATACCCTAGCAAGGCAATCTACATCCAGCACTGGTCTCTCTTTTTAATTCAGACTCACGAATCGACAAGTTATGCACTGATACTGCCCTGTTACAGCAATATTGGAGGAGGTCTATGAAATATACTACAACCCCCCCAAAACCGAGGACAAGTTACAGTGGAAAAGCACACAGGACAGGATGTGAAAGAGCTCCAGGTCCAGGATGTGAAAGAGCTCCAGGTCATACTGGCTGTAAACAGTTACTGCATACTTTATAAAATGCAAGAACTCCCTCTACTGTCTAAAGACCATTATAGCTCCTTTGGCACCACCGTGCTTTAGACAAGAATGCAGTCAAGGGAGTTTAATGCAATCCACTAAACATGAAATTAGTTAGATCCATAGAGCTAAGTCTCCAGACATGACCACTACTAAACTACCTAATCAACATAGCAAAGAGTATGAGCCTTTTCCAGCTTTAAAGATGAAAATTGACACCGTCCCAAAAATCAGGGCAGAAGGTGGTGTCCTCTGTTTTTAACCGCAGGCATCTGCCATACTGCTGCTGTCATCCTGCTTCAGGACAGGGTCATTTCTATTCTCCTTACACCTTGATTATGGAAGAGAACTACATTGCATCATGGATACTAAAACACCTCCCAGAAGCTCCACTGCAAGTGTTTCTTTAAAGACCAGTATCTGAGGTAGGTAAGAACTAGGTAAGAACAAAACAGACATGAGAAGAACTAGACAAGACCACCCAAGTCCTGCAGCAACAATATGTATTTTCACTTTCACTGTATTTTCACAATACGTATTTTCACTTAGCTGTATTTTCTGGAGTTTTGGGGAGGGAGTGGGGAAGAAAGAAAATGTTTTCATAGTGGTTTCAACTTTCCCCATGTGCATCACCTGGAAAATGAGRTTGATACATAAAAAAAAATTAGTTGCTTTTAAAAAAATTGAGCCCAGACCAATGAAAATGCGATGTGAAGCTCTGAGTTCAAAAACAAACACTCAATCCCCCCAAAATCCTCAAACACCCCATTGTCATTTTTACTATATTTAAAGTATAGAAAAGCTTTAGGACTGCAAGCGTAACCCTAACTTGCTTTTCCATGTATTCTTGGTGTTACTGATGTGACGGTGGTAGCAAACATTAGTGATATTATCAGACAGTGTCAGAGAACATAATATCATCTCCTGAAAACAGACATTGATGTATATGGTTACTCTTTTTCAATCCATTTCCTCTTCTCAAATCTTTTGCTCCAAGCAAGCATCAAAATTGCTTTGAAAACGACGGCTGAAAGCATCTGAAGACTTTAAGMCTTGCTGATCGTGTAACTAGTAATGCGATGCTAAAAGATACTATAAATATTAGTAAAAATCCTGACCGTGAGAGGTCAGTCCTTCTTACATTAATCTCACCAGTGACCAGCCAGTATATCTGGCCAAAGGCCTCACTGAAGCAAACTTGTTGTGACTTTGTTAATCAGGTGACCTTAGAAGCCAGAATATACTGCCAATGCTTTATTATAGACAGGGTCCTTTAAAAGATCTCATCCCCCCAGCATAAGGAGATCAGCGGGATTTACTGCTGTAATTCCAACTGAAGTGATGCCGACTGTGTTAGGCAATTTATCAGACCTATTAAGGTCAGCCTTTGACTGGAGCCAGGTTCATTCCAAAAAACAGAAGGTCAGCTGCCTTCCTGTCTCTTCCCCTTCTGTCCCTCTGCCTCGGTGCTAATCGTCCTCCTAATGCTGTCTCCCAGTGCTAGACACCGGGAATTTCACAGTTGCAAGGCAGCCCGATTAAATTATCACCAACAATGGGCATTTGGGATTTTCTATGCCTACAAGATCAGCTGGTGACAACGAGGTGAAAGCAGCTCTGGCAGAGTACTTCACTCCTGTGCAGTTACACTATACTGGATTTAGAAGCCCAGACTAGCTTGTTGTGTAGTAAGGCTTTTTTTAATCCAGAATTTTTGCACACAAACTAGATGAACCAAAGTTATACACAGAACAAATATGCCTCTCAGATTTTTTTTTTAAATCAACCAGCAAGTATCAGTAAGACATCTGACAGCCTGTGTAAACAAGTTTATATTTGTTAATTTGATGAAGTCAGCATAGAGACACAAAGCTCTTCCGCAGTTGGAATAATAAATAGGAATCTACTGCTCAGTTAATCTCTGAATGGTTGCATGGATGCTCATCACATCCATGCTGTAAATTCCATTATCATCAGCCTAGCAGGTGCCAAGACATTACTTCTTATTCATACACAAATTTAATCAAAATTAAGCAGATTTTGTGTGCGTTTTCCAGCCAACTCATTGCTTGCTCCCAATATTTTACGTCTGTACAACACATTAAATAATTCCCAGATAATAAGTCGATGCAACTGAGATTTGACTTCCAAAGTCAACAAATGTGCCTGGACCAACAGTCAGGGTATGATCACTTAGCATGAACAACTAGATTTCTGACCAGTCGCGGCTATGATCCACTTTAATTTTCACCTCCTCATTTGGAGCTACTCAGACTGAGGATAACACATAGATATAACTACACTACAAAATCGATGGCCAGAAGAGTTAAAACTAAGGATTATAAAGACTGATTAAAAAACTACAGGACAATAAAACCTTCTTAATTTATCCAAGAAAGAAAATCTGTGGATTTATTCCTCTGACTTATATTAGTTTGGTTAGAATCATGCTATCTGAACTGTTTTTCATAACCTGTCTGGTCCATTGTTTGAAAGACTGAAGTTGCAGCTAATAATAAATCAGGACAAAATACATAGCAGAAAAAGTTGTAGCCTCTACATTACTCAATTTCTAAGGTGSTCCTTACAGCATTACACAGCCAGCAAGAACTGATTTGATGGTGGTGCTGTAATGAAGTGTATCGACCAYGAGAAGGAAATGACAAAAGTTCACATGAAGATAGCATTTTATAAATTATATGAACTTTATTTATAACTTGTCTTCAAAAGTCAAAAACATGACAAGTAATTGCTCGGAAGCTTCTAACTGCTCCTGAAACATTTTATCAGAATTTCATGGAAGTGCACTTAGAACAGTAGCAGAAATCTAGATTCAGGTCAATCAGTATCACAAAACTTGGTTCTAGCCAGAACCTAGAAGTTCCCACTCAGCCACTAACACATTGTAATCTCTTTGCAGATTAAGCATTAAAAATAACCAAACCCAAAATACAGTACTTTCTCCACAGTACTATGAGATTTTTTTTTTTCTCTAAGACTGAGCTTCCAGTCACCAAGCATATACTTAAGCACGAGTCTATACTAGTCCGTACCAAGTTTGTGAAAACATACTGAAAACAAATTCAAATTAAATACGTTAGAGGTCTGGCTGGACACAAAGTTTAATCAAGAGGTTTGAGCTGGATTATATTACATTACTTACTGTTTTAGGGTAAGGCTATGCTGCCATCTGCAGAGTGCAAAGTTAAGTTTGTTGGCCAAATTGATTAGTAGCAAGTTCTGTGGTTGTGCAGGTCCACCACTCTAAGCATGCCAAGTTAAATTGGACTGGACATCTCAATACTATGCTGATTTACACATTCTCATCAGGTGCCTCAGCTGGCTAGATCTCAATATCTTGATTGTTTAATCAACAAAGTGCTAAACTAAGAAAAGGAAGCTCTATAATAAAAGTGTATAATGGAATGTATCCATTTACCAGGTATTGGAACAGTCATCCTGCTTTCTGGTTTCTATTTTATTTCTTCTTTGAAAGCTATACCTGTATATTATACATACATTATATGGAAAACATAATCTAAGTACAGCTTCAGCTACGTTAGTGTCATTCAGGAGTTCAGGAATTCAAAATACTTACTAAAATCTGAAAGGCAGAAAGGTAGTGCTGTGCGAGCACTACGGATTATAAGTATTTTCTTTTCTTTTCTTTTTTTTTTTTTAAACCAGTTTGCCCTGAGGGATGGAAAAACTAAATACATAAATGAAAATTTTAGTTTAAATAGGAAGCAGCAGTATTTAAAAAAAACTTCTGAATTCCTCTGTCAACATAAGGCTTAAAATTAAAATGCTAGAAAACTAGTGCCAAAGTCATTAAATTAATTGTAAAGCCAGCAAATACAAATAATATTTGATATATTACTTAATATGCATCTTTTTTTTAAACTAAGACTAATAAAAGTTCATTTTCCAGGTTAGAAATTATTTTTGTCAGAGTATGGAAGAAAATAGGCATGGAACTTAAGTATTTTGAACTAGTTTCTTACACAGCTGCACAGATTTGCTAGGGAAGCTTGTAGTTTGAAGATTTATACTGAAGACATGTTTTCCATATAGTTGAGAGGCTGACTATAAGAATTCAAACACTGGTAAATATTATAGAGTCACAGTTATCATAGGCCACTTTAAATGGGAACTGATCTGACAATTACAGTTAACACCTAGAGCTCTTACTGAATGAAAACAGAGCTGTGAATATACCTCTGATACTATCATTTAAGAAATGTAAGTGAGATTGGGGAGTTATTTACCTACTAGCTCAGGCCATTCCTTCTGGAATGTTTTTGCTTTTAAAGAGTCAAATGAACACAACTGCAGAAGAATAAGCATAGGAAAGAAAACACTCGTCTCCTTCATGTTGACCTATCATTAAGCTTTGTGTGAAGCTAGTAAGAAAATTAGGCTGACATGGTTAAACAGCATACAACATGCTAACAAGAGACCAAATGATACAGAAAGACCAAACCAGGATTTGAAACCAAGAAATAGATATTAAAGTCTTCCATATTTCTGGATGCCTGAGTTCATCTTGGGATGTAAAGGGAGAAATGCAAGGAAGCTGGGCATTTCCTCCCTCATGGAAGCTTGGTTTTACAGTTAATCTTCTACTTGGTTCATTTATCACGCAAAGAACGGATCAAAACCTGTGCCATCATATCATCTTCATCAGCATCATAATCCTACGAACAAAGGGTATAGGAACTCTTACTGCAACAGCCATATTAGTTAATACAACACCAAGTAAACTCAGAAAATAGCTGCCTCATCCTTTGATTTGCCAATAATCCAATTTCTCTAAAAATAATGGAGAAACTGACTATCAAGGTATCATCTGCATGGATCAGATTTCAGAGTAGCAGCTATGTAAAAAAGCTGGATTTTAAGAGTCATCAGCCTGTATTCCAAAGGTAAGGAAACACGTACCACAAAAAGCGATGTCGCCTTTGAAGGTGCTCCATGAAGTTAGCACTCCTGTAATTTGGATCTCCCCATGGCATTGAGGCACAAATTGGGCAGACCTTCAAGAAAAAAAAAACAGGAAAGCCAATTAAGTGCCAACAGTTAAGTGCTTTAATGTTTACACTGGAAAGGTCAGGACAGAAACAATATGGAAGATTAAAGTCTGAGATCTATGACAATTGCTACTCTATATACAAAGTAATTTTAGACTACTTTACTAGGACTTTTAATACAAAAAAATTCAGATAACTCTGAATTCTTTTCATTTGATTTTTAGACATCTGAACTGGAACGGTTTAGGGAGTCTTCTACCTACATATTGAAAACTAGAATTACTGAGTACAGCTGTTTGCTTTGGAAGATTTCATCCCTCATTTCTCAATAAAGGAAAGGTTTCCTTGAACTCTTTTGCAAAGATCACTTCTCTCAAAGTGAAAGAAAGGAATTTTTTTCTAAATTAATAATTTTGAATTCCAAAAAATACTTTCAAGACAAATGAAAGATTCAAAGCGAGTTYCAAGTTTTACAATTCCTCTTGTATGTGGGGGAGCATAGCAGATGAAGATTACTAGAGGGAGATGCAATTTTTTCCAAGTATTTTTCACGAGTTTATAATGTTATCTTCTTGCTGAGAACAGCATAGAGAGATCTTAAACATTTGCGAAAATCTTTTTGAAGTTAAATTAATGTTATGTTTATTATTGTGCATAATTTACTTCAAATGCCTGCCATTTTTCAAATATGAAGGGAGGATGTAAACTACATGCAGTAGGACTAGAGACTAGTTATCTCTAGAGAATGTTTCCAAAACCAAGTAAAACTTAAATGTGTGAATAGCATACCCACACTTGACTTTAACAGAAGCAATTATAAATATGTACTTAACTTCAAGCAGTAAGTCTCTAACTCATGGTTTCAAAGGGATTTAAGACTAGACTTCATTGCAATTCTTGAATCAAGACTCATTATTACCACTTGTTTTGCATCCATGCTATGCAGCGTTTTGCAGTGTTCAACTAGTCCTTCTTGATCAAAGTTTTTTTCACTGCAGTACGGACAAGGAAAGGTAAAGCGATTTGGAAAGTTCCTGGTTTGGGGGAGAAAGAAAGACTATTTACCATTTTAGGAGCATTGGTAATAACTACTTATCTTACCAGCTATTTAGAATACAAATTATTCAAAACAATAATCTTATTCTATGCAATTAAGGCAAACCAATTTTAAGAATCAGATTTTTAATCCTAATATGTTAAAGAACTCTTAATATCATCCATATTTATACAAAACTAATTCTCTTACAAATGTTATAAATGCCATTTATTAGTTTGCTTTAAAAAATAAAAAAAGAAACAAGGCACAAGGCCCAATATGCTAAAATACAGATCACTGCAGTCAATTCCAACTTCCCTTCATTATAAGTTACTGTGAGCAAGAGACAGAAGGATAAAACTATTATTTCATACCCATCCTGCCCCCCCCCCTTACCTTTTACTAAGTACCCTGATCTTGAACTAAAACATGCATGGACAACGTCGGAGAGTAGAACAGCTTGCCTGTGCACATTCTGTTGTAGGATTAAGGCTTAGTTTAACAATATGAGAGAATTAAAAGAATTAACACCCAAATTGAGTGAAGAGGTGAAGTCTGCTTTTACTCCAATATTCTACAGTTTGCATGATACATTGTGATACACTTAACTTTTTTTTTTTAAACAAGATAAAAGGACTGTTCTCAGAACAAGAATCAGTTTTGAGGTTTCATAATGATTAAACATTTACAGCCTGGTGTGTGATATCAAAAAACAGTATGTCCAGAGAAGAGCTAGTTACCTGGTGTTGTGAAGTGGTTCTTTAGTTACAGCTTTTACACCTTCCATTATATAATTCTGGTACTTTGAACAAGAAGCTGCATGGCTACGCATCTTTGAGAGATACATCTGTGCAGGCAACAATTAAACAGCAAAGTTAATTTAAACTACTTGCAGTCATTTTCAGGCTTTTAAGCAGAGGAAGTAAACGATATGTAAAAGAAATAGGCTTTCTATAGAAAATGTTGAAACAGTGAAAAACACTTAGGCTGATGAGACAGAAAGCTGTCGAGACTATGGATTAGTTAACCTGTAACTTTGTTGCCTGTAATATGCTGCAAATACCATGCTGTTCAGGACAGCTCACTTTTCCTAAATTATAATCTAAAAGTTTCATATAAAGCCAGTTTACCTGGTTGCTGAGGAGAAAAGCCAATATGGATAATGGTGTAGATTGATTACTAAAAGTTAAACTAAGATCTGCACTGCGGAATATTGTCAAATACACAGAATGTGACAACAAAGGAATGGAAATGAACCTACTTTCACAATTTTTACTTGTGAAAGTCTGAAGGTTTTTTCCTTAGAAAAATTCATTCTATGCTTGAAGTCTGACTAATGATCAATTTCAAAACATGCTTTATATCTGAATCTTAATATCCCTATCCAAGCTAGAAAGAATGGTGTTTTAAGAGGAGTAAGAGGTACAAAACCAGGTAATAACCAAGGAAGTTTAGATACTGATTAGCAGTAGATGCGAGATAAACATATAGCTAACGTATCAGCCTCCATCAGAAACCAACTGTAAGTCTGATAATTCTGTTTCAAGCATTATCCCATTAATGAAAACTCAAATTTCCTGTAATGAAATCCACATTTCAAGGTACTGAAATTTTCTATCACCTGGAATAAGAAAATGATACTACTCCGAAACCAGAAGTGAAACTAACTGAACAGATAACCTCACTTTGGTTATGAGAAACTACAAAAAAAAAAAAAAAGCAGTGCAGGAGATGAAGAATTTTGCTTTTATTAAAGAGACAGCTGTAAGTGTTCTGTTAGCATGCTGATGTTCTTTAGTGAGTTTTAAATTAAAGATTTAGCTTCACAGTGAACCAATTAATCTGAAGATTAGATACAGGCCCATATGAACTATGAAGCTGCAGTTTTGCTGTAATATGCATCTAATTAACCTTTTCTTGCTGTTTTTCCATCTGTCAAGATATTTTACCCATATATTCAAATAATGCTAAGAAGCCTAAATATACAAAGAGGAGGTAATGATAGGAAGGTGTCCTATAAGTATTTAACATGCAGGATTTTACCAAACARCAAAATGTATGGAATACACTGGTCATATAGGACAGCTTTGTCTCATAACTATTTCTGATGAAGCAAAGTTCTTCTGTTTAAAAGCCTAGGCTGTCAGTGTTTAAAATCACATTCACCATTTCCTTACAATGTTACACTCACAGAGACATGCCCGTAGCGGTATTTTATCATTATTTTTGAATCAATACAGTGTCTCACACTCAGAATTCACTTCCTAGGGAGGTAACAATAAAAACTGTGGAAAAAATGTCAACATTTGGGTACTACCTACAAAAAAAAGTCTGTAATACTTATCAAAACAAGCATTAGTATTTGACCTGTTGCTGCAGAAAACTAAAGAGCAAGTACTTTACTTTCCTCTAAGCAGTATGACTGAACCGGCACATTTCATGCACTTGGTTTCCAAATGCTTTCCTACCTTTTTATTGCAGCCATTGCAAGTGGTTTCTGTCATCTCAATCTGCTTCTCCAGATCCAGAGCTCTGCTACCAGGAGACAGGGTACTGCGGCAGACGCCGCAAACGGGCTTTTTTGGCTTCAGGCATTCCTGCAGGCACGGAGTGCAAAAGCTAGTACGGGAGAAAAAGAGCAGGCAGTGAGAAGGACCTTCCTTACAGCTCAGCTGAAACGTTCAGAGACTGGCCATGCCTTGYGTCATTAGCGGTGAAGGAGTCACAAGCAGCGTCGTTTACTAGGACAGCAGCCTGCTGACATTTGTGCAGCGTGAAGCGAGGAGCGGCCTTGCCCGTTACGGTTAGAATTACTACATTTTAGAGAAACCTCTGGATCCACAAGGTTTCAGTGGGAAAGGTAACCGCATGCATTTTCCTGCTGTTTTCCTGTCAAGCCAGGCTCACGCCGCCCCCGAAACGCGGCTAAAGCGCGCAGCTGCCTGCAGACCCCCCGTTCCCAGGGCAAGGCGCTTCAGCCGACTTCCCCAAAACGGGCCCGGCCCCGC
>NW_020447195.1:2839796-2841205 GCF_003343035.1 Apteryx rowi | reverse complement strand
GCCGCCGTGCGCGGTGCGGGCCGCGGAGCCGGCGCCCCCGGCAGACACCCTCCCCCCGCCGGCACAGCCTGCGGAGCTGCCGGGGGAGCCGAGCCCCGAGCGAGGCAGGAGGCGGCCGCTCTGCGTTGCAGAAAAGAAAGGMGTGCTTTTAAAAATAGCCAAAGCGACGAAGCATAAAAAATTATGGGTGGCAGATGCTGTCTTTTTTTCACTTTGGCCTCAAGGCTGAACGTTGCCTGCATTTAATCCATTAGCTTGTTCGTTGCATGTGGTTTTCAGCATCTTCCAGGAGAAGAATGTAATGCCCTTTTCTCCTTCATTTAGTGTTCAGCCAGTGCTGGCTCGGGGACACTGACCCCTTAATGGAAGGATAATGCAGCTCTGTTCTGCAATTTTCAAGCCAAGGCAATACAGAAACTATTTATAAAAGAATAAAGATTTAACAATCAATTTCATTACGGTCATGGCATAAACACATCATTGAGAGATTAAATGGACACTTAATTTCCTGCTTTGGTTACATTTCTTCTTCCTTGTCAGCTGCGAATCACCTGAGAGAGGATCCAAAGATCAGATTCACAAGCCCAAATCAGACCTTTACCTCCCGTTTCCTTCAGCGCTCGCCGGGTCCGTGAGCGGCCGGAGGCGCCAGCAACGGGCCCAGCTGCCCAGGGCGCGAGGTGCTGAGGCCCGTAGGTGGGGGACGGACTCGCGCTTGGTAGCTGCGGTTCTCCGCATCGTGCAGCGCTGATTGAAATTTCACACCAAGCGATTTCATTCCTACGCACAAGTACACAAAACACCTCCGAGCTCTTAAATATAGCCGCCGAAGCCCCGCTATTGCATAAGGGCTCTGCGGCGCCAAGCAGGAGCACACCTGAGACGCGCCTGCGCCGGCCCCTGCCGAGCGGCCGGGCCCAAGCAGGCAGCGCCGCACCGGGAGTCACCCCAGCCTCGGCGGCGAGGCCGCTTCCCTGCTTCTCAGGGAGCCGGGGGGCTGCACAGGGTGGCCGACCCCCCCGCCCCGCGAGGCCTGCCTCCCTCTGGGTGACGGGCCCCGAAACACTCTGCTGTGACCCCCTGGCCCCCCCACCTAGGCAGCGCCCTTCTCAGCCGGGGGGGGTTATAGCCCGAGCAGGGGTCACAGCCTGGCCATCCCCTCAGCCTGGGGGGCCCAAGGGGGGGTCTCACAGCCTGGGGGGGGGCACAGCCTGGCCGTCTCCTCAGCCTGGGGGGCCCAAGGGGGGGTCCCTCAGCCCTGAGCCCCTCAGACAAGGGGGTCTCAAACTCCGGGAGTCCCTCCGGCGGGGGGTCCCTCAGCCAAGAGCCCTCTCGGCCGGGGGAGGTCCCTCAGCCGGGGGGTCCCTCAGCGCGCCCCCCCCAGCCCGGCGGGCTGCGCCCCCCCCTCC
>NW_020447195.1:2742909-2839067 GCF_003343035.1 Apteryx rowi | reverse complement strand
GTGTCCGCTGCGGCGGCGCGGCGGCCCCGCGGCCGGGCTTCGCCTCGGCGCGTTGCTCGCCCCTGCGCTGCCGTTTCGTTCCCCGCGGCGCCCGTGTGCTGCGGTGTTTCCCGGCAGCTCCGCTGTTCGGGGCCGGGAGGTGCTCGGCGAGGGCCCGCGGTTTCGCCGCCCTCGGCGCGGAGCGGGCTGCGGGCCTGCCCTGTGCTGCCGTCCCGTCCCGCGCCGCCGAGCCCGGCGCCGGACCTCTCCTGCGCCCTCGGCCCGCTTCCTGCCGTCGCGGGCGGGCAGCGGCGCTTTCCTGCCCGGCCAGTGGGACCAGGCGCTCATCGGAACTTGTTACGCCCGCTTGAAATCCTGAGGCTCTCAGTCAATAACCTGTAATGAAGCAGCACTTACTCCATCTGTTCCGTGAGCCCCTGTGCTTCTCAAAGCTCTGGTTTTCTGTGCCTCTTTGCATAGTGAGGTTTTTACCGAGGCCTGTCATCATGGCTCTTAACTGTTTAGAGGCTGCCTGGTGAGGGGCGAGGGCTCGCGGGGGAGGAGGCCTTGCTTCTGGGAGCTCCCCCTGTGAACGCGCGAAGGGAGGAGCGGCTCTGCGAGGCCTTGGTGGCTTGTTTGCGTTTGTCCTGTTTTATTTTTCAGCCGCGTGAGCGCTGGCACGTGTACAAATGGCAAGTCATAATCAGAGCTGGCAATGGCTTTGAATGTCACAGTTCATAAGGTCTTGATGAAGGACTTTCTTTTTCTTCAGGGACTTTCCTAAGCATGTTGTCTTGTTCATCGAACCAAGCTGTTTTGTTAAGTAGCTATCAACATTAGGGATGGAAGAACTATTACTTAATCCGACTCCTTACCAACACAACATCATTCCTTATCCTAAGGGCGTTATTCATGCGTCAAACCAAGATCTCTCTCAGAAATTCTCTCGTAGGACCCTTACTGCTGTTCTTGCTAAGTAACAGAAATTTTGTTGTTTTTCCTCTGCGGGCTTCATCTTACACAAATTAAAGGGGAAATGTCTAGGAGGGAGACAAGTGAACTCTTTGTGGCGAGGACTGAATTACATTTTTACTTCTGCCCCTTATGTTAAGATGTTAATTTAGAACTCCATATTTCCTGTGATTCACAGCTTCTCTCTTGACATCAGTGCATTTCTGGTTGTGGAAAGACCAAGAGCAGTATGCCTTCGAGCAGAATTTGAACTGCTAGTTAACTTTTCCCACACAGTGCTGTCATTAAGCACATCCTTTCATCAAGCAATATTAGTTGCTAGGCTGTTGATGTTGTTGTTGTTGTTTCTGCCTTTTTTTTTTTCTTGCCATGCATGTGTGTTATGGCTCCTTTCATTCAGTTCATCTTGCACTTAAGAGTGACTTTTAAGGTCCCCATAGGCTTCTGTTAAAATAATCAGTAATATTATAGCTGCTGAAATCAATATTGGGTGGGAGGTCTTTCTAAAATGCTGTTTCAGACTGACTACAACTGAAACAATTTTTTTTATTTTAGTTTTTTGGTTCAGAGCTGGGAAGTTGGTCAGGCCTAGGACTGTGCTTTCATTTAAATAAAAATAGTAATAATAAAAAAAGCCTGTGATCTGCTTTCTGATCACAATTCCTCAAGTAATCTATATGGAGTCTGTTGACCTGTTAGCTACCTTGGCTTTAGTAGTGTTAGGAAGCTTTTTTCCTTACCAGCTTTTCCTGTATAGGAGATGAGAACTCGGTGAGATGAAAATACATAGACAGTAATATGTAAAAGCTACCAGCTCTGCAAACAAAAATATAAATGACACAAAAACAGAAATGATTTTGCTCTATTCTAATAAAGCAATTAAAAATGGTAGATGCAGCTTTCTTGAAAAAGTTACAATCTTATTTGCAACCGCCAGCATTGGGCTGAAACTTTGGCTGTGCTCGGCAGTGTTCAGGGGCATGTGCACTGCGTGCGCTCTAGGGGATGGCAGCAGTGTGCTCCCAGCACAGCGATGGCCTGCGTGTGCCGCTGGATAGAGTGAGCGGCRGTCAGAAGCCTAGAGCGTGTCAGGAGTAGAAAGGCTAAGTGTATTAATCTGCCTAGCTGTATGGGCCCATCCTGTGCCACTAGCAAGAAGAGAAATAAGTGCTTTCCCAATCTGAACAGAAAGAAACTTTTTTGTGGGATTTTGTACCTTTATATCTCTGTGTGGGGCAAACAAAAYAGAACAGTGACTGGTTATAATCATGTTTGTACAATTTGTTTGAATCATAAGGGCACAATAAAAGAAAAAGAGAAGATACCCTAAAAATCCCTGCTTTTTCTTTCAGTCTTTTGCTGTGAGTTAGCTTTGCTTTTGTTCTCTTAGCCAAGAAATCCTCAATGTGGACTTGAATCTCCACCAATTTTCTAGTACCAAACTCTCAGTGCCTTGCCCGATTTAGCTTTCTTGTGCTCTGTTTTAGACAGATAACTGGGGAAAGGAGCAGAGAATGGCAATGAAAAGGAGGACACCAAATTTCCGTAGACTCTTGTGCTTTTTCAGAACCCTAAAGAGTCTGCTCTGGGAGCCACTGCACTGTGAACCATTTTATAGAACTCTGTGAGGCAAATAGATTCTATCGACATCTGGGATTTATGCAACTGTGATGACTTGTCTCTTTTTCAATTTTTATTCCAGAAGAGTTGCCATTACTGAAGATTTTTAATGCCAGATAATCAGCCCACTGCGGAATAACCATGAAAGAGACAAGGTAGCTGCCCAAGTGTGAGACAAAATCTGATTTCAATGGATACAAAATATAAAGACGATTTATTTAGGAAGTATGTACAGTTCCATGAATGCAAATTGAATGCCTCTGACAGCAAGCAGCGTCCTATTAATGATGAATATTTACGAGTGGCAGCGTCAGCCTTACTTTGCCTTCCCAAAATTGATCCCTTTTATAGATTCCGGTTGATAAAATTTTATGAGATGGCTGAAAACTCCCTGAGATCTCTGAAATCCTCAAGTTTACATTCTCTCCATAATGCATTCAGCATGCTCGAGACAGTTGGAATTAATCTCTTCCTTTACCCCTGGAAAAAGGAGTTCAAAAATATTAAGGTAAGACATTTTTCTATGTGGCAGTAGCAAGAACACGATCTTTTCTTTTTTTGGGGGTGGGGGCACATTTCATGCATTTCCTTTAAAGATTTTTTTCCACCTCTTAAAACAGCATAATGTTTATATTTACATTTGCCAACTGTATACAGTTGGTAAACAGAAGCCGTAGGAAAGGTTAGATGGAAAATATGTAGATTTTATATTGGTGAGAGTATCCAGACAGTGGAAGTCAAAGTCCTGTCTGCATTCATAAAATAACCATAAAATAGAGGAAGAACTTATCTAATGGTTTTGTTCAGATTATCCTGCTGCTATGCCTTACTTTCTACTTGGCGATGCTTTTACTAGGGTGAGTGATTAGGTTGCATGTAAGCTCACTCAGAGTTTGTTCTTTATACTGCATCGGCTATTAATTTAGCACAAGCACTAACAATCAGTCCACGCTTTCAACTAGATGCGTTGCTGAGGTTCCCACAAGTTATATAATAACGGTGAACAAACGTCTCTGAAATAATAGCTTCAAGAATATCTTTTACTTGCTTGTGAGTTCTCAACTCATGAAGCTTTGATTTTAATGTACTTTTAAATTATTTACCTATGCCAAGATCTCGGAGTGAAAAGTAGGAACTTATATATTGCTTGGTTTGGATGCTGGAAGTCAGCTAGTGGGTTCTCTGCTGTCGATTTTCTATTTTATCTTTTGCTTGTCCTTATGTGCTTGTTCAAAGCTGCTGCAGCATTTCAGTGATAAATGTTACAGGTGACTTAACTGTTTTGAAACCTGATGTTGGATTAAAAACATTTCTGGCATAAGTGTCTAAAGTGCTTTGTGGGTTGCTTGTACCAGTGATGGGTGTTTTGTTTTTTTTCTTTTTTCTTTCTTAAAAGATGCTGTTTCACAGTTCGGTAGAGAATTTGGACATTAATGGAATGTTTGAGTTCTCTGTTTCTCTTAAGGGRAAGCTTTCATTTCTCAAGATTTCTGCATAGATCTGCTTCATCATTATGCCTAAGTTCAGGCTTTTGAAATGCTGGCTGGTCCATGCAGGATATCTCTTGATGTGCTGCTGATGTTGACTTTGGTTGTGCACTGTGGATCTAACATTTGTTTTACACAAGGATATGATGGCCAAACTGTTCCTGCTTGCAATCAAAAACAATTTGAACTGTGGTGAGAACACAGCTCAGGTATACCAGGTGCTAAGGGAACCAACTCCTGCAAATTGGTTTATCTGTGTGTTTTGGTTTTTTTTTCCCTGTAAATTCTTGACCTAGTTTAAGAGTAAAGAAAACAGCCATTCAAAATTGTGTAGTAATAGTACACTAAAGTGGTAAAAGTTTTTATTGTTCATAGTACTGAAGGTGGCTAAGTCTATCCAGATACTCTGAAATATTATCCCAATTTCATTTTGCTTTTCCAAGTGAGGGACTTCAGCTTTGGTTGTGGTTTGGCATGTGCATCTGAACTTGAAACTATCTAGCCTTAGTTGCTTGGGTTACTATTTTAAAATCTCCCCTGAATTATTCCAGACTAGATACTTGCTTATACAAAGCACTTGAGAGGAAGTTCTAAGAGGTCCCAAAACTGAAAATAAAATGTTTTGAGGACTGTTCCATAGCCTAAAACATGGGTCCGGATGCTCCAGTCACAGTGCCAGTATTTCAAAGGAGTGATCAGCATGTATGCTAACACTGAATTCCTCAGACTGGGAAATTCAGCTTATAGGGGTGAATGGATATATAACTTAGTAGGCCCCAGTTAAAATCGATCCAGAACGTTTCTATGAGTGTGTATAACGTGTAAGGCTAACTTGTGTTCCAGAGAATTAGTTCTGTTCTTCTTAGACAACTTCTGTCTTTCATAATTTAATATTTACAGCAGGTTTTATCTGATGCATGTCAACAATATTACCTGCAGTATATATGAGCTAGTGAGCTCTTGTTAGAGCTCTAGATTTAGTCCACAAATTATGCTAAGGTTGCAGAATCCATGTTTCCCTAGAATTGCTCCTCGAGTCTGAATTGTAAATTGTAAATATCTCTTCTTTTATAGGAACTTTGATAATAAAGAAAACTTTTCTTTTTAATGTAAACAGTATAAGTAATGCAGCCTTCACACCTTGAGTCTCAAGTTTCTCAAATAGTTTGCTGGGATTTTTACTAATACCCCTCACCTCAGTATATCTAAAGCCGAATTGAAAAGGACTTTGGTAAGCAAATAACCAGAACTTGCAATTATTGCATTATCTCTGCCTGTCTCCTTGTCCAGGGGAAATACGTGAAATCTCTGCCTTTCTACCCTTTATGGTAAACTTGCTTGTAAACAAAAACCTGTCTGGTTCATATAAAAGTTAATGTCGGTGTATAGCTACTGATTTAAATCAACAGGGAGGCCGTTATGCTAATCAGGATTTCGATTTGAATGAAAACTCTCCTACTTTGAATCTGCCTCATGCAGAATTTCCATCTGTTGAACAGGAGGGATGCAGAAATGGAATACATCTTGCCATGGAAGTTGCATGCGTTCACTATCGTTATTATTTCTGTTTGATTATATAGTATCCATCACTGAATTATCTGAACATCTAGTCCACCACTGAATTGGTAACCTAGTTTTCCTCTATTTTTTCCCCCCCTCCCCAGACCTACACAGGACCCTTTGTTTATTATGTAAAATCTACTCTAACTGAAGATGATGTAAGGCAGATTCTGAACTACATGGGTTATGTGCAAGAACTGGGAACAATGTATAAGCTCAGAGAGCAGGTTGATTCCATTCAAGTGAAAATGGTTTCGTTTGAACTCTTTTTGGCCAAAGTGGAGTGTGAGCAGCTTCTTGAAATTCACTTGCAAGTGAAGGATAAAGGTTATTCAGAGGTTGATGTCATAAACGAACGAAAAAATAGCAGTGAAGATGTTCGAGGTTGCTCAGAAGCCATGAAACGACGTGCAGAGTGTAAAGAAAACTTAAATACTTCCATGGCACGAATGGTACTTCAGAAATCAGCAAGTGAAAGGGCCTCTAAAGATTATTTCAAGCCAAAAGTGAGCAAGCCTTCTAAATCAGTGGACACGTATGATAATTATTGGGAAAATAAGAAACCACCTTTGATGAGCTCCTTGAGTCTCAGGAAAGAACCAATTTTAGTTGATGCAGAAGATGACATTAAAGATGAAATTATCCGACCATCACCCTCTCTTCTGACAATGTCAAGCTCCCCACATGGGTGTTCAGATGAATTCTTGCCAACTTCATCTCATCACAATGGCATGTTAAGAACAAATGTWCCTTATAGCTCCTATTTTTCTGCTCAAGAAGACTTAGATTTATATACTGATCCTGATTCTAGAAGTATGTTAAATTTTAAAAGACAAGAAGCTATTAAGCCTGATGTATGGGTATTAAAAAATGATGCCAACCCTGTTTACCACAAACGCACGCATCTAGCCAAAGAGACAGCTTCCCTCAAGTGCCAAAACTGTGGCGTACCTTGTGGCACTTCCGTTTGCCAAAAGTGTGACAATCTCTTTAACTGCCGGCAGGAATATCCAGCAGTGAAACAGAGCACCTATTCAATCAAACCGATTCCAAATGATGGCTTGTCTCCTGCATCTGCTTTAAGAGAGAAATCTCAGTACACATCACAGACTCAGAGTCAAGAGAGAGCTTCTCAGTTCAGCTCCAAATCCAAACCTTCAGGCACCTCGCGCTGTGGCTTTTGTAACCGATCTGGAGCTGCAAACACTTGCACGTTTTGTTCGAAGGTCTCGTGTGACACTTGCCTCAATGCTTACTATTACGATCCCTGCTGTAGAAAAAGCGAGCTTCACAGGTTCATGCCTAACAATCAGTTAAACTATAAGTCGGCCCAGCTGTCCCATGTAGTTTACAGATAGACCTGAATAGTCTGTTGGGGAGGGGAAGGCAAAGGGGAGGGGAAAGGGCTACCATAACTAGTGTTCTGACTCCACCGATAAGAAAATACACTGACCTCTTAGGAAAACGACATGCCCAAATGTTTGGAACYGTGATTCAGTGATCAGGTGCCAGTTCTTGATTTTTGTGGCTTCGCAGATGCTGCAGATATGTTAGAATTCATGCTGCTATAATTTAGGTAACTTCTAACTGATCATTACTTTTCAATTTAAATTGGGGAGAAGAGCACATTTTTTCTTTAAAACTTGGCAGCTGTTGCATTTTAGAAAAGTGACATCACACCTTTCTATTACATTGTAGTCATCTCCTTGCCCAAATAAAACCATGTAAGGCTTTAAAATAAAGACTAAAAAAAAAAAATCTCATTTTCTATGGATTATGAAACTACTGCCGGTTTTTGATAAAGTATGACTTTTAAAATGTGCAAGAAATATGTGAATGGCTTGTTTTGCCAACAAGGACTCATTTTTTGAAGTGTGTCTGCATTTCTTGATCTCCAAAATGCAAACACCACAGCATCTCTTCATCTTTGTTTCTTCCTTCTCCCCTTATCACCCAGTTGTTTATCTCAAGCTTATATAATCTGAATCTGAACAGTATGTGCTTTATTTTCTAGTGTTGCCAATATCATCCTACTGGTTTTTACTGTATGGTATTTTAAAAAGGTGAACCCGTTTTCATGTCACTTAAATTATGCCTGGAGTGTTGTCTTTCCAGATGAGTACTGATTTTATTTACTTTCTGTTGCACATGTATTAAATACTGTTCTTTGTACTGTAAATAGGTAATTTGGAAACAGTTTATTTTTAATAAATATTTAATATGTTGAGTTCTTAAAAGTGGTAAAATCATTATAACTATGAAGTCTCTCTGGGTTATTTGTTCAGGTGACTTTTTGTTTTTGTGTACTGTATTTCATAGCTTCTTATAGTCACTGTGGCAGACTGATATTACTGGCTCAGATTTTTTTTTTTTTTTTAATCCAACTTATTTCCCTCCCTCCTCCTCCCCCCGATAAGGCTACCACTAAGCCAACTGGAGTCTTGTCGAAGACCTGCAGGATTTTGGTTCTCAGTGCACACTTTTCTTTATGGTTATGGGAATTGTAAGTATAAATGTTATGCTTGCTTCTAAATTCACTGCAAAGTCTGTAGCGTAGTCCAGCAAGTAAAGCACCAGCCTGGTTAAAAATCAGGGCTCATTTGTGACTCCTATTAGAGTAAATCCATCAGTTATGGATGTGAATTAGATAATAATATTTATCTGTATTACTGTAGCACAGAGGAACCCTAGCTAAGGACCAGGACTCCACTGTGCTGATCTCTGTACAGTATGACCCCCCCAAAAAACCACCTCATTATGAATAGGCTTTAGTCTTCTTTTAAAAGGAAACCCACAAGAATCCTTCCAACTTCTTTATTCAGACAAGCTAGTTAGAACAAAATATCAGGCAACCTAATTGGATGTGCAGAATTAAATGTGTTTTAAAAATATGTAAAGAAATCTAGCTGAAGTGTAAACTATGTAGTCCACTTTGCACTAAAATTAATCACTTAGGGGTTTTTTTTGTTTTTTTTTTTTTAAGCGTTGTTAGAGTCTAGGCTTCTAAACTTAAATATCCATTGATCCCTGTGTGACAGAAACATGCATGAATGATTGGGGTTTTTTTCTTAAATTTTTTGGGTGGGGGGAGGGGTTGAGGTAGGTAGAGGGGGGAGCTATATAGGCTAATGTTGTAAAATAGCTAAAATAATTTAGCCATAAATGGGTGTCAGAAGTAGTATGGAAATAGATGAAACCCGAGTCTTACAGAGGGCTGAGAACAATAAGTTCCTGTACAGTTTGCACTAAGAAACAAAGTGAATGGCGTATGTTTAGCAATCAGGGAAAACGCTGAATCAAGTGACTGCGACTGAACGTAATGTCCCAGGCAAGTACTGCCTTGCTGACCCTGAAGGTTGCGGTAAATATTGTTTAGGTGAATGATTTTAAGGTTTTCAAAATCTTGTATGTTTTTTTTATAAATATATAAATATATATATAAATATAACACAAATGTAGATACATTATGTATATAATGAAGAATTCAAAAAATTTTACTATTAAAATACAGTCTAAGGGTGGTTTTCATTTCGGTGGTTATTTTGTTTCTGTTCATCTTCCGAAGTGTCATGCCTGTTTGGCTGCTATATGATGTATCTTCTGGTTCACTAGTTCAATTTCCATATGGCTACTCACACTACAGTAAATAACTAAAACTGTGATGCCACGTAATTTATACGGTGAACATAGCAGGGACTATACTTGCTTTGAAAAAGAAAAGTCCTGTGTACATATGTCTTGGAATACTGTAGTACAAAACTGTGTTGAATTGAAGTGATACCATGCTCTATTTTTGTGTATCTTACTGTATGAGGTTGCTGTGATTGATACAGTAAAATATATGCTAATTTAAAATGCAGGTGTTTTGCATCTGATTTGTTAAAATTAACTTATGTTTTGAAGGAATTCAAAAATAAAGAGGCCTTTAAGAAAAGGCTTCACTCTTTTCTTAAAGCTGAGTGCATGTAGCTGTCTCACAACTGTGTTTTGCATGCGTAAATGAACTGGTGTGCAGGGGTAATCCTGGGGGTGAAAGGGGCAACTGTGTGTGTATCATGAACCTCCACTTTATGAAATTGGCTGTACTGCCTGAAGAATGCAGAGCTTCTTTAAAAAAAAGTGTTTTTTTCTTTCTTTTTTTTTCCCTTTTCCCCAAGTCCTAGCAGCATGACTCAGTTTGTTCCATGCGAGCATGTGAGCCAACATGTCAGCAGTCTGTGCAGCAGGGCAGAGACAGGTTTCGTGTGTAGTGTGAAGCTAACCTAAATTCATTTCCAGCCTTGAGTCTTCGTGTCATAAGCAGCTTTTCTAACTAGCTTCCGGATGTAAGCTATATTTTGCAGAAGTTGTATAATACTACAGATGTATTTTCTTGGCACTTGACTTAAGCCTTTTGGCTCCTTTTTCATCCTACTAGCTTTGGAGCGGGATAATTTGTCAAGTTCCAACCTAGTGGTGTGTTTTGTGTGAATGTGTGTGTATGTGTGCGTGTTTTGCTTTAGAGCACGTTAGCAGAAGCTGCCAGGTGAATGCTTAGGCCCCTAATGTTCCATTTCCACAAGTCCTCTCATCTTCCAGTCTGTTGAGATTACTGAAAGTACTGGGTATATCTGTAAAGATCAGGCTCAAGAAATAAACTGTAAAATAGTCTTGCAGGGAATCTTATCTTACACTCCTGTGCTGCTTGTGCTAATGTATTTCTTATGCATATAAAACATGACTTGATGCTAACTTATTGTCTGACATTTCTGATTGCAGTCCTGTTTGCGTGTCTGCTTTGTCTTTTGCTTTGAACAGAAGTCTAAAAACCTGTACACTCTCAAGTAGTTTAGACTCGACAGTTTGCAATGATGCTCCTCAAGCTTATCTTTTATGGAGGATGACTCTGGATTATAAGCATTTAGTACATGTTGCTAATTATGCTGCAGTATCTTTTTAGGGGAAGAGATTCACCTTTCCAGTGTTTGTTTAGACAGAGGAGCTAATCTGAGCGCTGTGATGATTGTAATGTTACCAGAGTGACTGAGACACAAAGGCGGGAGGTGACTGCAAATTAAGGTAACATGATGATGGACCTATTTTGGCTCTAATTCAGTAACTTCTCTGAAGTCAGTGGGAGTTAATTAGGCCTTTTAGCATGGCCATTACTATCGTATCTAAGCAGCAAGTGAGTTGGGCTACAAATGTTCCTGGCTGTTGTTTGTGAAAGATGTTCCATGCTTCCTTCTGGAAATGATGGGATGTGGTCGTGCCTTTGAGCTCTTGCATGAGATTAAGATTGAGCATTGCAGTTACTTTATATTATTATTTTTTCTACAGTTCATTGCATCCTGCTAGAAAATGTTTTCTACAACTTATCTTGCCAACCTGAAAATGTAGGGGCAGGGAATCAGTAATTAAAGTAGTTTTCTGGTTTTGTACTCCTACATCCTGGCTGTGAATAACCAACTCCGAGGGCAACCTTTTGCGTTGAGCCACAGTATGAAAATGAACAGACTAGTGCATCAGATCTTACGTAGTGCCTGGAGGAAGGCAAAAGGTCAGAACTGTATGATATAGCAGCAGCTCTTTTAACTCTAAAATCCTGTGGACAAGCTGCATAATTGAAGTTCCTCCGTCTGAGGAGAGTGTAGGAGAGCTGGGGAGCAGCTGCTTTGTTTGACAGACTTGCTGTACAGATTTCAATGTGCTAATGTGTGGAAAGCAAGGCTGTTCCTTACAGCATTGAAAGCTCTCTGYGTTGAAAATGTCTTAGCATATTTTATACTGTGTAATGGGCCCTTGATTCAGATGGGGATCTAGAGCGCTACACCGACACAGCCTGTGCGCAACACTAGAGGTAGGACAGCCTGCTGCTGGGCAGCCAACTACAGCCAGACGCTGTGCCAAAGCGCTTGTAATCCTCGGCTGTCCACGTTGAGTCATAAGAGCAATTGGCCTGTAACAAAGAATTTAGGGCACACAGCAATGCTCAAAGTGGAGTAATTCCTATATATATATTTTTTCTTTATTTTTCACCTCCAACGCTACCTTGCTGCTCTCACAGTGTGAGACAGGCTGTGGGAACTCTGGCATTGCTGCGAGCTTTCTTGGGAAGAGCTGCCTTCCTGCCCTGACCGCTGCAGAAGGAGAGGCGCTCGGCTCCTGGGGGGTCCTTGCAAGTGGGGCAGAGACTGCCTTGCTTGGGGAAGAGTGGGGTGCTGCCAGTTGGTTTCTGCCCTTTTGTGAGACAGAGTTGCTCCAAGCTTTCTCAAATGCAGGAGAAATGCTTCCCCCAGGACTGGTGTGTAGGCCGTGCCGCTGCAGATGCCTGCGCGGAGAGCTGGGTTTGCTGTTCTCTGTCCTGAGGAACAGCGTTGTTACAGGCAACGACTGCTGCTGGTCCGCCCCTACAACCGACTGCCCCGGTCCTGAGCCTCCCGCTGCGGTAGCAGAGACGAAGGGGCTACGGCTTTCTGGCTGACACTAAGCAGCTTCCTATGTTGCCTGTGCCTAAAGCCAGGAACAGACTGCTACTGAATTYGGAAAAGCTTTGAGCAGAAAAGAGGTGGGCAGGTGGAAATGTTCCAGTTAAAAATGAAACAACCTGCTCTGATTTCTTTTTTTTGTTTCTTTTTTTTTCCTCCTCTTAACATCAAGAAGAAATTTCTCTTCCAGCATTCAAAATCTGGGAGGCACCGAAGTCATGTTGTAGGTAACTTCAGACGAGGTCAGAGGTTGTTTTAACTACTAATATTCCTTATTGTTGGGATCCTTTCCTAGTGCTCCAGCTCCTGGATATTTTGTGGTGGTGGTG
This sequence comes from Apteryx rowi, assembly GCF_003343035.1. Taxonomy (NCBI): domain Eukaryota; kingdom Metazoa; phylum Chordata; class Aves; order Apterygiformes; family Apterygidae; genus Apteryx; species Apteryx rowi. Next base: position 2,826,653 of record NW_020447195.1, on the reverse strand, counting down.
GTGGTCATGACACTTTTGTTCAGGTAAGGCTCTGTCATTGCAGTTCCTGCTTTGAGATGAGGATGTGAAATATTTTCTGACCTGGGTAATACTGTTAATTTTGTTTGTTCTCCCTTGTTCTGGCCTCTTAGTTAATTCTGCACTCACTCATTAACAATGTCAAAGCTCGTGTTAGATTAAAGCGATGCAGGATCAGACCTGCAGCGTGTGGCTGACAACTTGAGTGTGGCAGCTGCTTCTGCTCTTGTGGGTGTGGGGCTGTCATGCTTCCTGCTTTAGAAATCATTCTCATGATAGTCATACTGTTCTGAGATTTATTTTTTTTTCATCCTCAACCTGCTTTAAAAAAAGAAAAAGAAAAACCAGCCCACAACTCCTCAGCAACTCCTTAGTGAAAGAAAAATGTGGCTTCTCCTGGAGTAAGAAAGACCTGTTTGTAGCGTTGTCTGTGTGTAATTAACTGCCTTACCTGAAGTTTTCACAAACCAGCAGTTTGTTTCTACAGCGCAGCCAGCACCGGTGAACTGCCGTCACCGAAGCAGGGGTCTCTGCACGCCTTTCGCTTGCTGCACACGTGTAAGGTCTGCTTTGCTGTTTACTTTCCAGTTAGGCAAGACTGAGCTTCTGTAGCGACCTAGTTGTGGATCTTTGCCAGTGGCATGTGTAAACCCCAAACCCTAATAAATTAACTGTTAATCAAAACAGATGCTACCAACCAGCATGTCTAAGAAGGAGCAGGCTGTTTACATGTCTTAGTGCAATTATACTAACCAGTGTATTGGTGTTGAGCTTCGCACAAGGCGGCTCTGTGAGGAGGAGAGGCCTCCTGCGCTCCTGTGTGGCCTGCCCCGTGTGTCCCCAGCACCACCGGGAGCGCCGGGGCCTGCGTGTGGTCCCGGCGCTGGGCCATAGCAGCTCGCAGAGACGATGTTTGCAGAAACCTACTGACTAATAATAAGAATCTGTGTGGTCTCTTGAAGGCTACAGAGGAAACCTGTTAGACATCCACGTTAGCACAGGGCCAGAGGATCTCCTGGAAACCTGTCTGGAGACCGGGAGAACAGTGGGAAGTGTCAGTGCCAGGCTGAGTCCTGGTGCAAAGGTTCCCTCTGCTTTCTTAGATGGAGCGTGACTGGGTGGGAAATCTAAACACCCCCCCGGAAGCAGCTGCGTAGCAGCTACTCCTCAGCAGTGTGTGACACTAGGAGCCAGCRGACACCTGACAGTGCTTTGCCCGCTTGGTTGGCATGTGTGGGCTGAGGTGGCTAACTCTGAAGAGATTGGGTTTTTGTTGGGCTGGGGTTTTTTGGAGGTACTCTCGGTTACAACCAGGCGTACAGGGCGGGCTGTTGTTATCACTCACATGGGAAGGGGGGTGTTGTGACCCCGGAGGGAACCTGCAGAGAGGTGCTGACCGCTGTCTGTGCCCGGCAGCACCAGCGCGCGGCTGTGCCCAAGCGGGAGGGTGGCTATACGGATTTGGTGGCTGCAGCTAGCACGGGTTGACTCTGTGACAGAAGCAGAAGGGGACAAGGATGCCATCTGCCACATCACCTGTTCAAGACCTGTTTTCTCAGGCTGCATTGCTGGAGTAAGCCGTAACCCTTTCCGTCCTGAAGAGTCGGTTCGGCACTGCTGTGGAACGCCTCTCCAAGCGCTCGGTCCCCCCAGAACATGCCAGCGGGAAGCGGCTCCTCTGTCAGTCCAGGGAGATGCGCTAAGGTGAGAAGGCCATTCCCATCTCCCTTTTTGCTTCATTCCTGGACCTAAAAAGGCAAAGCTGTTCCAGCATCTTTCTCACGCAGTATTAGATGAGAAAATGTATTCCTATAGCTGTAACAAGCCTGTTTAATAAGCTGGCTTTGGGCCACCTCAGCAGAAATCAGTGGGCTGTATGCATATGCTCTACCTTTGCTTTTTAGGGGGGAGAGGGGCTTTAGTCCCCACACTGTGCCTCTCGCTCTGGAATAAGTAAAGCCCCTCTTTGGGCAGCTAATGCTGCATCCTTCACTATGATTAAATTCACTTCTTCTCCAGACCTTAATGCCAGAAGTTTCTCTGAGAGGCATTCCTAATGCCAGGAAGGCAAACGGAGCATGTGTTCCGCTTTGCTGCGGAGTCATGTGAAAGAGCTATAGATGGCACTCTGGTATCAGTTACCGCTTGTGTCTAGCATCGTTCACGCTGGGAGCACCGAGCACTGTGAGAGTCTGGCTTGAGAGAGTAAAATCAGTTTGGCCAGCTTCTGAAAGTACATTTGTGTTTAGCTTCTGCAGTGAACATACTATGTGATCCAGGCTATACCTAAGGGTAGGAAGGACAGAAATGAAGTTGAAGGAATAAGATAAAGCTTCATGACAGAACAGCATAAGCTTCATATTGTAGGAATATTGTTTTCTGTTTAAGAGATCTTATAGACAATACTTCACATTAGAAGATCTGGCATTTTGGGTGCTGTGGTTTTAAGGAAACTGTTCATGTCTCCCTTAAGGGAACATTTTAATCAGTGTCTGCTAAGGTTCTTCAAGCGCTCAGCCTGCAGCATCAGGCCTCAGATGCTGTTCAGTACCAAAGGTAGAGGCTGCAGTGCCCACCTGCCCTGCTTAGGGGTTTGACCATCCTGATGCTGCTCCTGGGCAGAACTGGAGGAAATATTAGCCAGGCAGAGGATGCCTTTAGGCTCTGTCTCCCACTCCTAGGTCTCCAAAGGAGACTTTCAGCCTGAGAGCACAAAACATACTCCTGTAGATCAGAAATAGAAAAAAGGTTTATAATGGGTGAGTACTTGAGGGTGGAAGGGAGTTTGCCCTGCCTTTGGCCCTAGTTCTACTGGGGAGGGTCCTATGTGTTAGGATTTTGTTCAAGCTTGAAATGTGCTTTCCATGCGCAGTTGGTCTCAGGGATCCCTTTCTTTCCCCTTTTTCTTACGCCCATGTTTCAATATTCAGGTAGAGAAATGCCGATTCATTTGAAATCTACAGTCTACTCCACGGAGATCACTGCCAGGTTCTGCAAAAAATCTCCTGTATCTAAGTTTTCAAAGTTGTCTTTCACTTGGACTCTTAGACTTTGATTCCTGAAACAGGCAAAAGTCAATGATTCACTTTCCATTGCTACTCATAAAGTCTTGGACTATTTAGAGACTTATCAAAAATTAAAAGAATCTCTTCTGGCAGCATTGGAGCCTGTGGTGTTTTAATCTTTGATATGAAGCTTTCTCCTGTTCAGAGACTAGTTAATTTTAATACTGTGAAATAGAGCATGACACGCACACTCCTGTATGTGCTACAGGGAGCATTATATGCTACTTAGTAAGATGACACTCCTATCCAAGAACCTCATTTCATAATGAAAGAGGGAAGATGCAGTACTCGGACACTAATAGGTCACACCTAAAACCTTTTGGCACAAATTTGTTTTTAGTGTAATTCCACTGCCTGCAACTGGAGTTAAATTCTCTCTTCTTGGTCCAGTGCCCACAGCTTAAAATTCAGCCTATTAAATGTCACAACAGTCTAGCTACCTTCAGAGTCTAGTATCTGGCTGGTCTTGTTCTGCAGAGAATTTGATAAGCGGAAGTGGGGTCAAGACGTAAAGATGGCGTGGTTTGTAGCCATCATTCTACTTGAGTACAGCTGCTTTGCAATCCTGTGGAAGAGCTGAGGAAGAAAACATTTCCCAAAAGTTTCTCAGAGGCTTCTTTGCATCTGATGTCCCTACAAATAAAGTAGCCTGTTTGGGAGGTGGTTGGTGGTTTTTTTTTCCTTCCAAGTCTGCTGCTGCCTCACAATGACTGCCTTGATCAAGTCCTGTCGCCTTGGTGACTTTGTGCTGAGGGAGACTGATTTTGCTTGTCTCATAGCTGGCCTTAGAATCACTTAAAACATGTGAAATCCTTGAATGAAAGATGTATCAATGGTATGAATTTCCATTCCCTAGGAAAAAAGATGAGATCCTAGAACACGTGTAGCTGCAGAAATACACAATCTATAGGACTTTACCACTAGGAACCCTAACTGCTAGGAATGACCCAAACCAAATATTCCTCGTTTCAGTACGAGCGTAGGATATAATTACTGTGTTTTGCTTCTTGTCTGTTCCTGAGTTTGTAGTCTCAGAGAAGCTGTAGGCATCTTTTGGTACCTTTCAGTGCTTGATTTAAAATTCCTCTTTTTGTTTTCGTTGTACTTCTTTTTCCTTTTCAATGGGCCCAAAGCATCTTGGCAAAATGACTTTTACTGAGCTCAAGTAGGACAAGGCTGCTCACATGTCTCGGGAGTGAATGTTGGTTTGATGCTGATTTGATTCTGTTTTTCTGCCTGTAGCTTATCACTCAAGGTCTCCAATGAAGAACTTTATTTCCTCAGTCAAATCATTTCCATATGACTAGATAATAGCTAGAGGCAGTGATTTTTCTGTTAGTGTTTGGCACGGTGGATTTTCTGTTCACAAATCATATGACCATCTGAAAAGTAGACTTAAAGAACAAGTACCATATTTGTTCAGAGTGACAGGGTGAAGAGAAGTGACGGGGTATTTTTATTTCCACAGCACTTAAAATTCGTCTTTTTTTCCCCAACAAAGCTTGAAGTCAAAGGAAGGTTCATTCATTGTCAGCAGCCACCTTCCCTGTCAAACTGAAAGTCATGTCCCAGTTCCTCCTCTTATACACTGAGAAACGTGGTGCTTCCGAAAAGCACCAGCTTAGCTGCTGGGGATGTCCAGGCTTCATGTCCAGACTTCATCCACTCCCCAGTGGGCTGTAGTTGAAATGTTTCCCCAGATGCACTAACGTCATGAAATCTGGCAGCTCTGCCCCAGAAGCAACTTCAGGGAGGGGAGCCCTGTTTTCAACTCTGTTCTGTCTATGGGTCTCCCATCACCAGCAAGCAAAGCATTTTTAAAGTGATTTTGTGATTAGGGAAAATTGTCTGCTAGAAACCTGATTGAGATACCAAACTTGTTATGCACCAGTCACCAAGCCACTAGCTTTTAATCATGACTGGCGTGGTCTTATATTGGGAAAAAAAGGCCCGGCACAGTAATCTTTGTGCTGGTTTCATGCAAGYGGAGCACCACTGATTACAATGTGGTTGGCCTGGTTCATACAACAAGGAGAGGAATTGAGGGGACAGAGTTAATACTAGATAAAACCACAAGTGTGAAAGGCTCATTTAAAACTATCATGCCACAGAGTAAAAGAAACATGGGAGAGAAGTAATACCTATGCCAAACAGCAGTATGAATAGGAAGATAAGAGGAGAAAGTTATTGACCTGACAGTCCTTCACAGAGTAGGAGGAAAAATTGGTTTAAAAATTGAGCCAGATAACAGAGGTATATAATGACTCTACAAGCAAAAGTGAGTCTTCCTTGAAGTATAGTTTTATATTCTAACTCAGAGAAGCAAGGTAATAGCAAAGGGAATTTATAGATTTCAAAGGGAATATTAAATAGAAACAATTTGAAAATCCAGGCAAAGATTTATTTAAACTGATGTATTTCTAATGGAAATCAGTCATGTATTTTCTTAAAATAAAAGATCTTGGTAAGATACCAAATCTACTTGTGTTCAAAGTAGACTTTGAACATTAAAAAAAGAAAAAAGTCAAACACCTTCACTCTAGGGTGTGAAATGGCCAGTCTGCACTGCAAGCTGCCGTGGGGCTGGTTGGTTATGTCAGTGCCAGACTGCTCGGCTTGCAGCCCTTCCCACCAATGCTGCTGTCAGGGCTAGAAAACACACAGAGCTTTTGCTAGGAGAGGTTGATGTGAGTTCTCTTGTCTTTCCAGGATGTTTTCAGCAACAAGATACTGATTCTTTTATGGCTTGTTAAGATATGAACTGTCACAAGCTGTACCCCAAGGAGAGTAGTGCCTTGTGTTGTTTTGGTAAAGCTAGGAGCTAACTTTCAGTCCTTGCGGCATGTGCAGGTAAGGCTCTGGGAAGAACACAAGTTGCTTTCAAAGAAGAAGGGGCTGATATTTGGGGCACCTACGTGTGATCTGTGGTTGGGAAAGAGGGAGACTGAACACTAACCACTTTTCTGGTTACGTTTTTGTCTCTTGCTTTGATTTCATGTTGCAATGCTTTGTCAGCTGCTGTGTATTGTTCTGTTGATGTCACTTGGAGCTGGGTTTGATTTACACCAGTTGACAATCTAGTCCACAACTCCTAAGGATGAAACCTAATTCACCACTACAGGGATTATATTTCTTGCCAGGTCATTTCACATGTGTGGAAAGTTTTACAACATCACAGCACGCCCATCTCCATGCACTTCCATTTGGGATATGTTGGGTATGTGCATGATTTGTTGTATGGCCATGTGGTCTTTACAGACTGAAGCATAAAATATACAGCGTCCTTATGTGACTGAGAATCATGCTCACCAGGTGACTTCTGGAAGAGCTAAAAGTACTAAGAGCTAAAAGTACTAAGAAAATCAGATTTGATCAGAAAATCAAATTGGAGTTGTTAATAAAGCAGGAAGCCTTGCCGAATAGCTTAGTGAAGTGACAGACCTAAGAGCATTTTAAGATATTAAATTTTTCCTTTCCTGGATCAAAACAAAATTCTCTGCATCAATGCACCCCAGTGCCAATAGGATTCTGCTCCCGTGTGCGTGTGTTGAAGGCCATGAGGCATGCACTGATCTACCGATGCTGGGTGCACCAATTCCACTTTGCAATGCAAATGTGAGACATTGTGAATGTTAATGCAGGTGTCTGCTCATTTGCAGAGATTTTGCAGAAAATGAGACTTGTAGGCCTAATGCCCTCAATAAATCATAGGAAGCTAAAAGTGGGACAATCTTTTCACAGTTCAGTTGCGAAAAGCAGGCAAGTATGGGACATAAAGGAGATGCCACAGTCAAAGGACATAACAAATCGCTGAAGTAGTAAATGCTGTTTGATCCCGGCAGGTCTGTTCCCTTTAAGATAACTTCCTGAAACACATAGACGCTTGACACCATCCGCACTGCTCAGCCCTTATTGTTGCTATGAAATAGCTATGAGGTGGAAGAGTTTTCTCAGTAGTAATGTTAAAGGAGATCATTGTGTGTCCCCTGCGGTGACCTGCATAACTGCAGTCTGTGCTGGTGGTTCTTAGCAGGTTTGAGTTCTACCTAGTCATATTTGTTTTTTATGCCCTTTCCTTTCCAGACTGTTATCTGATCCTAAGAAAATAACCCAAGGCATGTACTAACCCTTGACTCCCAGCATCAGAGACTGCTCCAGGACCTGCGGCCTGTTCCTCCACAGTTGCCTGCCCTGCTCTCCTCTGCTTCAGTCTCACCACTGAAGTCTGACTGCTGAGAAACCTATGGCAAGGGGTGAGATGAACTCTGTGACAGGGGAAGGTAGATAGGGAGCGCCCTGGTTGTGTGCTGGCTGTTTGCTCCTGGCGGTGCTTGCATCAGGCCCCAGAGAGGACACCTCCCCACTCTGTGCACACCTTGCAGTACCCTGTCTGGGGCTGTAGAGCTGAACTGAGCTGGTTTAGAAAGAAACTAGGAGAGGGGCTTGAAAATTAAGAGTTAAACTCTGACCAGCTGAACTTAAAGAAGCAGGCAGCATTCAAAGCACAGTGGACAAGTGGGATGTGAGTAGCCAGAATATGCAGGCACCAGGAATTGTGGGTGGCACTGAAGAGCCAAATACAAGAGCAGAAACATATATTACAATATGTATTTTAATTACAGTCACAAGCACAAAACGGGGAGGGAGGAGCACATCTCAAGTGCAACATATGTGTTATCTCATGCCTCTAAGTATACAAGCATAAGATTGATATCTGTTTAACATAAAACTAAAAGTTTAGTGTACAGATGGTAGGTAGTTGGGTAACAGCATGTGCAGCTTGTAGCATAGATCTATCTTAAACAAATATCATCACCTAGTATTGTTTTTCACACAATGTTATCCTTCACATCCACCCCTATCACACTTTCAGAGATGCTGAGTTGCCCTGTCAGCAGGCATACTCAGGAAATTATAGGCCGGTGAGTCTGACTTCAGTGAATCTAGGTAAGAGTCTAGAGACAGTAATAAGAGATGAGATCACAAAATGATAGGAGGAATATGAGTTGATAAAAATCAGCCAGCATGGCTAAATCTTATCAGACAAATGTAGTAGGTTTTTTCCCTGTTTTTGTAAGGTGATGATGCAGTGAGAAGAGATGCACACAGGAAGCGGTGGACACAGATGTCTGTAAGACGTTTGACACAGTGAGGCACAACAGGCTGATATGTAAGATAAGTAGGTACAAAATGTGCCTGGGAGATACCAAGGGAAAAAATGTGACTGGCATGCTGAAAAACTCATCACGTGAAGACTTCAGAGCCCTGAACAGGCAGGTAATTAGTGGAATCTCATACCACAGTGTGTACAAAATAAATACTATTAATGCTGTTGGCAGATGGGGAAACAGAGGCCCAGTGAGATGACATAATTCACCAAAAGTGAGAACAACAAAATTGGAAATAAAATTTTCCAGATTCATTGCACTAGTATGACGCATTATGACTTGGTATATCCCTGCTCTAGCAAAATAGTTGTGTTATATTGAGAGGGGATGAAGCTTTACAAAGAACCTCAGCCGGCTTCAAATCACTTCACACTCAGCCACTTTTGTTTCAGAATTTTCTTCTGCGCCTATTTATGGTGATTTTCTTTGTCCTTTTGAATCTGATCTAACCTATCTTGAAAGAGAAATTAACTTTCAACCTGCTGTTACTGTAGTCAAAAATATTAGGAGCAAGCTTTTAGGGAAATGTCTTTTTGACCCTGTTGATTATATTGTAGCTCTGTGCTTTTCTAAGCTTAGAGCACTTGTCTGCTTTATGAACACAATTGAAATCAGTGCTGTTATTCTCTGCTCTCTGCTCTCTAAAATGAAATGGTCTTGTGGTTGGAGTGGAAGTCAAGAATAGTAGTACGCAACACCTTAGCTGCAGCTGACTTGCTTAGAGACCTCCCAACTGGTCTTTACGAAGTTACCCTGCCTGCTGAGTGGGGATGTTAATGCTTCACTAGGACACCGAGCTTGCACGCGGCAGTGGAGATGGGAAGGGACTTACAAAATATCTATTGTGTTTAGGCCTTTTGGGCGTCTCTGTAAAGGGACATAAAATAGGCACTTAGGCACATCCCCAAGCTATGCCTTCAGTTCCGCACTCTTTTTATTTAGTGGATCAATTCTGTATTTTCCATTTTATTTACTATTAATGTACTTGTAGGTCCCTATTTTCAGCTGAAATAATCCCCAAGTTGTCATTCAGGGGCTCAATTCCTTCATGAATGATCCTTTTAACCCACCACTGCTTATTTTTATAGACCTTTCCTTATAAAAAAACTTCTATGAGATAATGGCTTATCACTTAGTGAAGACTGTAAATCTCTTTTGGGATAGTTAACATGGATGAATTTTCCTGGAAGCTGCCAATATTCCTTTAAAATTTCCTGTGGCAGACCTGACTAACATGTCACTGTGCTGGTGGCTTTGGGGGCCACAGGAGTGGTAACAGCTGGAGTTATGTGGGTAGATGGCTGTTTAGATCTGTGTATTTAGTCTCATGTGGCCTTTTTAGCATGTACAAAATGCTGACAAAGGAGCAAGTCCTCCYGAGAGTTACCGTTCCCTTCTACTCCCACCCAAAGCTTCACTCCATTCGCTCAAACAGTAGAGATTTGGGCTGAGGGGAGCTGTGCTGAGGACCATGTACAGAGAACACCAAACATCCTCGAGGGGCCAAAAAAAAAAAAAAGCCTTAGCTATTGTGCAAGATTTCACCCTTTGTGATACTGTGCAGTGGTGCGCTGTATCCGTGACYGGCAAAGCAGGGAAGTGTGTCTCTGCTCACCAAGGCCTTCCTACCCCACCTGGGGCYGTTGGGTCACTGTCCCTCATACTCAAAATAGCAGCATCTCTTAGGGAACTCCTCTTCYTCCAGCCACCAGCGCTGGCCTGCAAGGTGGAGATAGTGTTTGCATCTGGTGCGGAGCCTTTTGCTGCTTGCAGATATCCTCGGTATCAGGCGCAGCTGTTTGGACAGTTCTGCGAGTCGTTAATCCTGACGAGTGTGGAGATAGTTTCCTCCCAGTTGTCTCTGTGCTCTCTTGTCCCATGAATGCATCCGCTGACTAATTTTTCATTCGGCTGAAGGATGAGGCTCCTTTCAACTCGCTAACAATGCAAGACACGGTAGCGTTTGGCTGGGAGAGCACAGTGCAGCTGACTGACTTGTATTCCTCATGACCGCCCATGTCCTGGCTCTGAGACCCTTTCAAGAGGCTGCGCTATTTCTAGTTACTCACGGATTCGTGACTGTATCCCGTTTCGCGTAGGAGTTTGAATTTCCATCTCCTGGCGACGTGCTGTAATGGCCCCCCTGGACTGCCTGCTCTTGCACCCGCTCCCTCGGCCTCGCTCCGTGTCCCTGAGCCTCCTGCTTCGCAGGTGAGTGACTGTGTGGAAGAACAGCTCTAATTCCTCCTCTCCCCATCCCATTACCCTGCCCGCTCACCTGCTTAGGAGATGATGGAAAGGACTCATGTCTGAAACACCATGAAGGGCAAGGCCCACCCCACGAGTCTCCATCTTCTTCCCTGGTCAACACGAAATGATTATTCAAGCCTATCTTTCAAGCGAATAGTTTTGATATCAGGTTCTTTGAGCACAATATCCTCCGAGCTATTTTGCCGCTTGAGCCCTGGATCCCAGCACCTGTCACTTTATTTTGCCTCTCCCAGCTTGATTATTGATGAGAGCAATTTGCAGTACGTGCTGCTTTATTCAGTGGGAACAAACTAGGTGTACAAGAGAGAAAGTATTCCCCTGTCCCCTTTTGCAAGATTGAGCAATGTGCTTCCAAATCTGTGCACACATGTACTGTCATTGATTCATGTTTCTGCGGGCAACTCTGTCATTTGCATACAAACAACCATGCTTCTTGCAGGCTTTGCTACCCTCTCAGGCTGCAACTGGGCTTCATGTTCATGCTATGGAACATGGTCCCAATCTGTATCTGTCACTGTTACTTAATAAAAAAGCTAAACATTGCTTCTCTTGCAGGCTTCCCTAATGGTTCAATTCTAATTTGTGTATTGCTGACTGATTTTCTATGTAGGCTATGATGAATAAATATTAAATACTCAGAGCAGCTCCCTAGCCAGTGATGTTAACAAACTTTGCAAACTTTRTGTCCTCTTTTTGCTGGGAGGGAAACTGAGGCAACTAGAGATGACCAAGGAAAATGAGAATCCTGACGATGGAAGCAAATTTGCTGTGTCCCTCTTTGCTGCCAGCACAGGGTCACTGGGCTTTGTCCAGTGCAGTCCGGGTGAGATCTCTGTGTGCCGGGTCAGGGGCCGGTCTAAGTTACCAAGTGCATTAATCAAAAGCTCTGGTAAATCTAGTTGTAGTGATTTAAGGCAATACCATCCAAGACTGTCTGCTCTGCACCTCTGCCAAACATGACCGTCACTGCAGCAGAGACTGCAGAAAGCAACATATTCCTGTATGTCAGCCACTTCAGTGCAAAGCCCAGCATTTTACTGTAAGCCTGCCTTTAGCTAAAACACTGGAATTTGCAATGAAATGGTTCGAGTGTGATATAATTTCCTTTCTCTTGGCTTTGTGGTGAGGGTCTTCTCATTTGAGAGATTTCTGCAAGACTTTGCTCTTAAACATCATTGAAATGGAAATGAAATGGTTCAAGGGACGCTTAGATGTGCCCCTACTACAGTGGTATGTGCAAATGATGTATATGTGCAGTTATCAACTCCTGACCTCAATGATCGGTGTATTAAAAAGATGTTAATGTTCAAACTGAAGTTTTGTGCTGAAAGGGAGGATGTGAAGAATGATATTTTTGAGTACTGCCCAATACCTGAGTTTCTAATGTTCCTGGATATTAGTAGATAGTATACTTAAACAGGGAGAGGCGAAACAGAGATACTGAGTGTTTTCCCATGGTCATAATGGCACGCTGGTACAGCAAGATAGGATCTCACGAATTCCTGACTCTCCAGTGCATAGTGATCCATTCAAAGCCACTGTTTCTATTTTTTGCAATAACTGCTGTGTTTTAGGTTTATTTGTTAATTAGGTGTTTGGAAACTAATGATGTAGAAACAAGCACACAGAGGCATGTCCCCACTTCATCCTTCAGATATCTCTGAAAGATGACAGGCAATCTAGAAGTTAATTTCAAGATCTTTTGCACATGCAAGTGTGTTGTCTCTTGACAGTTTTCTAATAGAAATGTCTTTCCCTTTTTAAAACTGAAATGTTTGTTTAGATGAGTTGTATGATTTTGTGAGTCCAGGGGATAGGCTGTGCCTTTCACTGCCTGTAAAGGTCACTCGTGTAACCAGGAATAGCTCTTTGTAAGCAGCGTTATCTGCAAACAATACAAGATTCATGGACGTTTGCCTGAATGATTAGCTGTGTTCATACTGTATTCAGTATTTCCATGGCCAAAGACCTTTAAAGTGGATATATCCATGTCTGATTTCATAAAAAGGGAAAGAAACACCATAGCCTAACAACGAAGGCAGAAAACTGGGATTCAAGATGCCTACGTTCTTTTACCCCCTCCCTCTTGACTGGTGCAGAGTCCCTGCTTCGTCAGCGTTGCCCACAGCCCTCTGCGTCCTGGGGCATGCTAGCAGCTCTGTGTAGCCAGCCTTGCCTGCCCTTTTGTAAAGTCTTCTCCAGAGGTGGGATGGGATGATTTCTACCTTGGAGGGACATTGCTTGTACAGCTTGGTATGAAGGGCCAAGAACTGGTTTATCATTTACAGAATATTCAAAGATGAGTAAGCTGGTCAAAGATATTTGTGACAGATATACCATGATTCATGAGCTTTAACTGATCATCTTTATGCAGAAGCACCGTACTCTATACCTGTATCCTATATGTATACATACATAATAGGATACATATATTCTGTATGCAGAAATCCTGAGTTTCTAGACAAGGAAATAGCTCTTAGTGTTGTGATGACTGTGCCTCACCTCAGTCTGGGGAAGGTGGTGCAAACAGCTGTACAGCTTCTTTCCTGTACACTATCCCATTTGGACAGATCAGAAGACCTAGCAGATTATTCTGTAAATAGTTTTGCACATAAGTTTAAGTAACAGCAGAAAGCAAAGTATTTGCCTAAAGTTAACAAAACAAAACTAAATTTAGTATACAGATTGAAAATATGGGTACAGCCTGAGACTTGAGGAAGCAAGCGGAATTTCTGTATTTTCACTTCTCTCACCAGCTGCATGATTACAGCCCTACCAGTAAGGGCATAAAGGTGATTTGTGCCAGGCAGTTGGTGCAGGCTCCAATGACCCTGCAGGTTACTCAGGCAGCCAGAGCAGCTAGCCCTCAGCGCTCRGTTCAAGGGCCAAGGAGATCATTAGTGTTGAATCACGTGCCCTTACTAATCACTAATGAGCCCCTTACAAAAATCCTCAGACGCAGGGAAATCCATGGGTTCCAAAATAATCTCAGCCTACTGACTGGCTGCAACAATAGACCGTTCTGCCTCGCAGTCAATCAGTGCTGTTAACAATGACTAAAGTGCTCGCAGAGGAGTACTGGATAACCTCATCTAATTTAAAAATAAAACATTTGTACCACCAAAGCACTGAAATCCAATAAATTCACAAATTACCTCCCAGGCATAGTGCTGTAAAAACCCTAAGTGGAAATCTGAACTCTGTCACCCCTTCCCTTCTTAAAAATAAAATAGATAGATACATGGAAAGAACCAATAACAGTTTGGGAAGGTAGGAAGCCTGTGTAATAAAACTGGCACTTGCTGCCTCAGAGATGGATCTGTAACACAGAGAAGTGTAATAGCATTTTTRTATAGCTGGAGCAGCTTGCGGATGTGTGTAGCACATCCACAGAGCTTTCTGTTCAAAGGCAGAAGCCAAAAACTGCCTCAGTCATTAGAGCAACCATCATGGACTGAAAGGGCTGTTTAATTCACTCTCCGAGCAGCAGAGCCCATAAAGGAACCTGTTTGGTTATGGCTCGCTCTAAAAGCTGCTGTCACCAGGCTGCCAACACAACCATTTTATTATGGAGCAGAGACGGGGAGAGGGGGTCAGCCTCCAAACGCAGGTGCTCATGCTCTCCAGCGGGGCTGGTCCAGGGAACCCGCACTGTTCTCTTGAGCCTTGTCTGACCTTCACTCTGAGCTTTTCTCTAAAATTTTAGGGAAATGTTTTGGGGAGTGATTTAATTAGGTAAGCAACCTCAGCCACACTGTGGTAGAGGCCTGAGGGCCACTTGGTGGGGAAGCCACCAGGTCAGGTCTGGTTGAAGGTGTCTGTCCCAGCAGGGATGTAGCAATGCCCTAGTAAGCAGGCACATCCTGCAGAGTAACAGGAGCCATATTCTGAGTCCCTTTAGTCCAAATGGGTAGCACATGACCCTGTTTTACTTCACATGCTTGGAAGAGGGAGACACGAATGAGGAGATGAAAATTTGAGCTTTAGCAGCAAGGCGCACAGTTCATGCCATCTCCTTAGGGACCCTTGTTTAGTTAGACCTGTCCATGGTCATGGCAGGTGGTCTGGACTTTTGTGTCATTGAGGAAGGTAATAGCTAATTAAAAATTCTTTAGTTAGACTAGTACCAGATGTTTATTTTCACAAAGTGCTATTATAAACATCTGTCCAATTGCCTTAGCAAAATCTAGTTTGATAATGCAAAGTCCTACTGGTCTTCAGTTTGAGAAAATATATCTGACAAAGTTGTGATTTTGGATCAAGTTTAGGTTAATATTTAAATTAATTTTTTATCAGATTGATAGAAATTTACTGTAACTCCAGAAGTACTCTTCTACTTCATAAATACAAGTAGTGTCTTTTTATGTATAGCAGCAGCCTGTGAAGACAGATGACAGCTCTCAGTTTGATTGTCAATTATGTGTTTATACTCTGTTTGATAGATATTTTTTTCATGGTGATTTACTCTTCTTCATAATTAGATGTAGCAATTAGAATATCATATATTACACTGGATTTTTTCTAATGATTTTGTAGTTGGAGTGTCTCTCAGACACCTGTTCTGCAGCAGAGCTAGAGTTGGAATTAACTCTCCATCACACCAACCTGTTTCTTTCATCTTTTTTTCCCTTAAATTACTTTAGTCTCCTGGCACTAAGGAACTTCCACTGTTTGAACAGGATATATTCCCTATTCCCAGTCAATGTCCGTCATTTTAACTGTCAACTGATAGTTACTTCCATACAGATATCAGCAGCAAACTTGCTTCTTTTGCTGGACAGCAGAATCCCTCCTCCTTTGACTAAAAAAAGATACTCTGCCATGTCTTTTTGATACCCTGAGGAATGATTTTTTCAATAAATGCAAATGCCATCAATGCAAGTAATGGCCAGAGAAGGAAGAGAAGTACAGAGAACTGAGCACCTGGAAACACTGGCCATGGCTGCGAATCCTCTTGTGCTAGGTCTCTTGAAAACAGCTTCTTCTGCTTGGCATTTCAAAGCGCATAATACAGTAAGGACAAAAGTTCCCACCCAGAGATTGCCACTGGGGAACTATTGAGAACCAGAGTTGATATGCGAGAGAGATGCATGGCTGTGTGTCTGTTTTCCACATACGGTTATTATACAGGTAAGTTAACTGTAAACACACATCTCTGTAATGAAAGTTCATGTGTCAAACTGCCCAGTTTGCATGGAAAGTATTTGCACGTACAAATTAGGTGCACAATTATATGGTCATTTAAAGTATGCACTGGTACATTTACCAATTCTTTCAGTTTTCCAACTCAGGCACAGAACCACAAGGAAGGAAGTCCAAGAACAGACAAACTAGTGGTTCCTGAAGTCCCATCACCTTCTTATCTCCAACACCATGAGTGCTGTGCTGCTAGCATTTTAATGAGGTGCTCCCAGAGAAGGATCCCACACCTCGTGGTGAGCTGGTAGTTTTTAAGAGAGAAGGATATGAGTTTCAGGTTGCTTCCCACCATCTGGACTCCAGAAATGCTGAGCCAAGGCTGGACAAGGACACAGGGCTGCAAAGCACCTCTGATGAGTAACAGCTGGGTTGCAGTGTCCCTTCTTTACGTGGTGTGAAAGTGATACCTGCATCCTTGCAGTGCCAGCCTGCTGTGTGAGCAGCAGCGCGCTGAGGGAGCAGCAACCTGTCCAGAGAAGGCTGAAAGTCTGATCAAGCAGCAGTGAATATAATGTTTCATTGGTGCACCTGCAAAACAAGGAAACATTTGTAGCTTTGGTCACCATATACAGAGCTGGTTAAAAGCTTTAGGGGGTGAACCATGTTGTTCTTTAGCTATAACACAATCTTTTGGGTTCCTCTAGACAGGCAAATGTGGCATGTGTATAGGTGTGTGTACATATGCACTCACATGGGTGTACCACTCTTCTGGTGGCATACCACCAAATTCCCTTGGTTGGCAGAGAAGCCACATACTCATTTCAAAGAGCTGCAGTAATTTAGTTTTCATTTGTTGGTTTCCATTTTCAAGTTTGTTACAAGAAAAAGGGCCCATAAGCTTTATTTCTTTCAAAGGCAAGATCTGGAGTGCTTGCTCCTAGTGGCTGTGTTAAAGGGAAGTCATACAAGCGCCTGCGATGTCCATCTGGCTCATCAGTACCTTTGGACACAGGAGAGCCTTTGTCCCTGTGTTGACTGTTATTCCCCTCAGTTTTGCAGTTCTGCTGCAAATTCTGCATTCATATGCTCAAAACCACAACCGCCTAATTACGTGAAAAGGCTCGTTTGTCTTGATTAATAGAAACTTGCATAAGTGTATGGAGAGATTATCTTCTAGCAGAGGAGCTGTTTCTTCTTGATAGAAGAATGGATTAAATAGGCATATAGGGAGTTAAACCTTGGTCTCTTTTTGAGATATAGCTAGAACCACGTTCCTAGATCAACAGGATCTGCTATGCAAGGCCTTTTTAGTTGGTGCAAATGGGCTCAAATGGGTTAGGAGCGAAACTGAATACTTATAATCCCAAGATTTAACAAAAACAGAATAGGTCTCTTTGGGATGTGAGAAAGAGGAATAAAAAAACTTCTGCTTAGCCTTCATCTGCAGCACATGGGGCAGAAAAGAAAAGACAAAAATGAAACAGGATTACAGTCCCAATGCTGTGATTAACATTGGTGTTGAAAGGGGAACAGGGTGCTCTGAATTGTGTGCCTAATCACAGGCTGTAACCTGTTTGGCAAGTGTTTTCCACTTTCAAACTCTCCTGGCTGGCAACCAAAAATATTAATTTTGGGACAAGTTGCATTGTGTAGGTTTGACATACCTCTTCTCATGTTGTCTTTGTAATAGTTCCAACATGCTGTGGTAATTTTCTGTCAACTGGGCTATTGTTCCTTTGGAGGACTGATTGCTCAAAGAGTCATTATTTCTTTCTGTTTTTTTTGGGGGGGGGAGGAGGGGGGAGGCAGGAAATGAGGAAGAGAGAAATAAAAAAAAAGCAAAATTTAATTCTTAAGATAACAAAGGCTATACCTAGATCTCTAGGATTCACAACAAAGATTATGTTTCAAGTCAATTTTGATTTCTAGGAATCAACCTATTGGTTAAATTCTTAATCAAAAGTACTTCTCTGAAGATTTGTTCTGCGCCTCAACCATTGCCATACAAAAGCAATGCTGAAGCAAGTACTAGGACTCAGTTTAAGCACAGCTCACTGCATACTTAGGTTTTAGGAAAAAGATTGTTCCATGAACAGCAGACCTTATGAAATCCTGTTTCCTTCAGATCTCGTTTTCTACCTCGTCACCCCTATATCCCCTGGCTCCCTCCAGCGCTCTCAAGAAATCCCTTGCAGATGAGAAGGCGAGAAGGGAGGTGGCAAGCAGGGACGTATGCAGGTACTGATCGGCCAGCTGCCCGCTGGGTTGAGTCTCAGCTCAGTTTTCTCACCTCCATTCAGAGCAAGTTCCTTTGGGTCTCCCCGCTGCCTCTCTGCCCCAACCTTGTAGGAACTAAATTTTCTAAGACCTCAATCCCTTTTCCAAATTTGGGTGAGAATGGCTGATGGATTGAAGTGTTATTGGGAGTGGGGGGGTTGTTGGGAAAAAGATGGTCCAGACAGACTGAGATATAGGTCTGTTTCCCTAGGAAACTAAGCCAAAAAAATGCAGTTGAGCAAACATAGGCACGTTTTGTAACTCTTGTAGTCCCTGTGTATAGCATGGTGTGAAGTRAAAGGTGCTGGTCCTCATATTTGAGCTTTTGACTCTGCTGACAACTCTCCATTTTCTTTGGCATGTCACAGAATTTTTTGCCTCAGGTCCCTCCCTGGTAAAATGGAGAAAGTGGACATCTCTGTGGGCTATCAGGCTCTTTGGGTTAACTATAGACACGTGGAGAGGACTGTGCAACAGGGCCCCCGACTTGGCTGAGGCCTTTGTGTTTCTGGAACACAAACAACCAATAACTTGCAGTTTGTAATAATCTCAGTGTGTATCTATTTACATAGCTGTTTAGTCCATAAACGTTTTTCATGAAGGCTCTTTCCAAAGTATGTCGACTACATAAGGCAATTGCTATGCATTTCTCCAGCTKTGGGGTTCCTTTCTGAAGCAAATTTAAGTTCCCAAATCCAAGCTAACCAGCGGTCCTGACAGTATTTGGAGCTCTAAAAATGAGCATTAGGTTTTTTGAAATTGTTCCCATTTCTAACTGGCAACCAAAGGAAAGCTCTTCATGTAGAGAGAATGAACAAAATGTATGGTTAAGTGGTGGTTGTGACTTATGCTTTGCCAAGCAGAGACAGGTCAAATGATTTAGCTGGAAAGCAAAAAACCCAGCTCCGATTGGCAACAGACTTGCCACAGCGATCCCCACCTCCTCGTCTCCACTGTCACTCCAAGTATGTCCTCGGAGCACCTCACAACGCAGAATGGGGTCGTGTTGGGTGGCCAGTCCATTCTTCAGGGAGAGGTGAGTGAATTGCCAGCCTGCATCTCTTGGCAGGGATGAGAGGAGGTGACCGTTGGGAGGGAAGAGAGAGCCTGGGGGTGCTGGGGCCGTGGGGGGCTACCCTGAACTAGCCTCTCCCTGCCTCAGTTTCCCTTGCAACAAAAATAGCAGCTTCAAAGCCAGCCAGTGGGGATGTGTGACTGTGGAGGAGGTGAATGGGCTGAGTGTGCGGCTGGGGGGGAGGGTGTCCAGCACGAGGGTGCCTGGGAGGARGGTGCGTGGTCTGAGGGAGCCTGAGCTGAGGGTGCCCGGGCAGGAGGTGCGTGGGGAGGAGAGTGCCCGGGCAGGAGGGATGCATGGAGAGGAAGGTGCCCGGGAGGAGGGTGTCTGAGCTGAGGGAAGGTGCCCGGGCAGGAGGGATGCGTGGAGAGGAAGGTGCCCGGGCAGGAGGGTGTCTGGGCTGAGGGAGGGTGCCCGGGAGGAGGGTGCCCGGGAGGAGGACGCGGGCGCCCCAGCCCCGCGGGACGAGAGCAGGCAGCTGCCGCCCGGGCTGGCGGCACGGCGCCCCCGAGCCCGGCGCTGCGGGCAGGGCGCAGCCCCGGTGCTGCCGGCCCCGGCGGCGCGGCGGGCGCGGCGGGAGCGGAGCTGTCCGCGACGGCCGGTGCTGAGCCGCGGCCGCGGACCCTGCGCGCCCCCGCCGCAGCCCCGCGGAGCTGCCATGGGCGCCGCGGGAGCCCCGGGAAGTTTCGGGCGGCGGAGAGCGGAGCGGCCGGGCTGAGGGGCTGCGCCGGGCTCCCTCCGGGAAAGGTAAGGGGGGCCCGGCCGGGGGGGACGTGCTGCCCCGAGCGTCCCCGGCCCCGGGGAGGGGGGACACACTGCCCCGAGCATCCCTGGCCCCGGGGAGGGGGGACACACTGCCCCGAGCGTCCCCGGCCCCGGGGAGGGGGGACACACTGCCCCGAGCATCCCCGGCCCCGGGGAGGGGGGACACACTGCCCCGAGCATCCCCGGCCCCGGGGGGGAGACGTTGCCCCGAGCATCCCTAGCCCTGGGAAGGATGTACTGCCCCCCAGCCTCCCCGGCCCTGGGGGCAAAGTGTAGCCCCAGGTAGTCCCAGCCCTGGGTGTGGGGACGCACAGTCCCCCTGCGCAGCCTCAGCCCAGGGGATGGGGAGGACACAGTCCGCATGAGCATCCCCGCTCCGGGTGTGGGACGTACGCTAGGGCAGGGAGCCCAGCCCTGCTAGCTCTATGTGTGCAGCTGTGTAAGACACACTGCTCCCCGGAGGGGTGTTAAAGCACAGCACTGGGGCAGTGTGTGCCTTGGGGTGGGTATGGGGGACCAGCAGTCCCATCCCTGGGTGTGTGTCCCTGTTCCCCATCTGGGCAACCGTGGGTACTGATGCAAACGTTTAAGTCATGCATCTTACTAAGAGCTTCAGGGTGTGTGTGTGTGTGTGTGTGCACACTTGTGATGAGAGAAGTGGCTTTGTACCCCCTCTGAAAGGGGCTTGCAAGAGTCCTGGGTGGCTAACAGAGAGAGAGAAAGAAGACTTGTTTTGTATATAACATATGGGGATGGGCAGCCCCAACACAGGAAAACTCTGCATTCTATAAAGTGATTTAGGGGTGGGGGACTGAGGGCTGCCTTTCCTTACGCTCTGCAATCTGTCCTTCGGTTACTGAGCAGTCACTCAGCTGTGCTACTCTGCTCTTCTATGACTTTTCATGGTTTGCTTTATTTGTTAGGCAGGTGAACAGGCTTCCGGGCTTGTCAGTGTCTAAGCTTCTCCTGTGCTAGGAGTCACAGAAATCAATTCCTGGTATTTGCTATTGAAAGAGACTGGAGGTCATTTGAGTTTCCAGGCTCATCAGATTTCCTCCTCCTCTCCAAGACAGACTCTGGGCTTGTAGCACATTGGCTGAAGAACAGCGACTGTCAAAGTCTTTGGAGGAAAAGGGCAAAACCCAACAATCATATGCAATAAAATGTAAGCTTTTTCAGGTAGACAATAGGAGTGCATCTGATCAGGACAGTCCAGCTGTGTCGGTCTCCTCCCACGTGCACAGATGCCAGATACGGACAGAGGATGTTGTCTCTATGTGTTCTGAATGTGGGTTTAGGTTTGATTCTTCCTGTGAACACAAGGAAAGGCTCTGAGGCGTAGAATATGAGGGCTTCCTGGTAGTGTTCCTGTGGCAGCAGCTGCTTGGAAAACTTCAGTCTGATTAAATTGAGGGGAAAGGAGCTTTCACAGTCTGTCTCTTCTCAGAACAGAGTCTGAGCAATGGAGCTTAAATCAAATTCAACAGCAGCTTTGTATGCCCAAAGACTACGTGGCCAAGCAGTTTGATTTCAAAGGGCTGCCTTCTACCGATGAGACATTCTCATCTGAAGTCCCTCCCCGAGGAGGTAAAGAGCATTTAGTCTTGACTGAATGTAGTCAAGTTTTCTGAATGTTTTTGAGATGGAACAAAACTCTAGCAGCCATTTCTGTCAGAAATGCCTGTGAATGTGTTTAGTACCTGCACTGATGGTTCTGCAGCTTGTAAGTCTCTCTTGTACACATTACAATGCAGATGAAGGGATGTGCAAGCTTCCCCCTCAACAGCACACTCACCTGAGGAAGCATCTTGCAGAGAGAGGGAGTCCTTCATGCTGGTTTCCGGCAGACAAGGTGAACAAGAATAGGTTTGTAACCTTGGTAGGGCTTCTACAAAGAAGTGGGTGATATATTGCCTTGTTTCAACAGAGACCACACATCAAAGGGTCAGGACCCACATAAACACATCCTGGGGCCATTTGTGAAAAGGCCGCAGCATCCTCCACATAGGTGAGCTCAGACAATTCTAATTCTTCTTCTAATTTATCTGCAGAGGAAAGGCTTTATGAGCTCAAGACAAAAACAGCATGGGAAAGTCTTTGATATTTTTGCAATAGTTTTTGAACTGATTCTAGTTTCACTTGCCTGTGCACACTGTGTCCAGCTAAGGTAAGTTTACAAGATGTACTTTATGGTTTGCTTTTAGACAAAAATGGTAACTCTCCATATTTCTGTAAAACTGATTTATAACCCCTGTGTCAATGACATCAGCATATCTATCAGTGCAAGAGATGCATTTTTATCATTTTATCCATTACAATGAGAGATGCGTGTTTTACAAATAGCTCAGGCACAACCATAAAAATAAGGCCTATACCAAGTGATATATCAGAAATACAAGTTCATCTCCTCCAGATTGCTGTTACTTTTTGCCAGCTTGATTTCACAGGACACCTGTAGCTGCCCTGATATATTGCAGGATGGAGACCTGCCAGGCATCTGAGGGAAATAAAGTCCTGCAGGGTCTGCCAGTTCTCTCCTTCCTTTGCTGTGTATGCATGCACACTGAGGAGCAAGAACAGTTAATTCCAGACTGTTTATGCTGGGCCTTGTCTTGTCTTCTTGTCTCCAGTGCAGCTGTATGACCAGAGTCCCTCCTATTTCTCTTCCTTTCTTGGTAGACTCTATATTCTTAATACATCTATGTTTTGCTGGAGCATCTCAGATGTGCTTTGCTTTGGTTGTTGAGACTGAAAGATCAGAAACTAACAAACTGGCATTGCAAGAATAAGGATGAAAGATGAACCGTTGAGGAGAGACTTTTCTGGGGCAGATTGCTAAGACAACTTCTTTTTTTTATGTATTTTTAACAATTTCAGCAGTTTTCCATCAATTCAGGTCCACCTGCCTCCTTTAGTCTAGCCTTAGATCCTCTAGTTGTCTTTTTTGCAGCCAGTTAATTGTCTTCCACTAAAGCCCAGGTTAGCCATTTCTGCTTTTGCCTAAGGTAAAATGACTCACAAGGTTTTAAACACAACCTGAACACAAGCCCCATTTATTTTGCTATTCTTTGTGAGTCACTGCATAATGTGGTGAGGATTTGAGGCCAGGGGCAAGATTTGCATGGAGCAAGTGGAGAAAAATGGGGAAATGTTTCCCTCTTTCCTGTTAGGGATTTCCAGGGCTCATTTCCCATGAGTCCAGATTGTCAGTGAAAATCCCAGGGAAACCAAAGTCTCCACTGAACCCTCGATAAAGGGAGAAATTCAGCTTGAAACTGAAG
This sequence comes from Apteryx rowi, assembly GCF_003343035.1. Taxonomy (NCBI): domain Eukaryota; kingdom Metazoa; phylum Chordata; class Aves; order Apterygiformes; family Apterygidae; genus Apteryx; species Apteryx rowi. The sequence goes on along the minus strand of NW_020447195.1, from coordinate 2,803,594 downwards.
TGTGAAAGCACTTGGAGCTTTACTTTAGCCTTTGGGCTATCGGCCTCCCCAAACAGGTAACAACAATTTTCTTACTCTTCTAACATCCACTAAGAGACAGACTCCACACAGACCAAGGTGAAGACAGACAGCCTAAAGGTGCCTGGCATCGCCTGGTTACTCTGAGATGCCTTTAGTGTGGTCTAAGTGCAAAAAGATCAGGTAGTGAATTGTTTTCCTGGTTACCTGTCTCAGGCTGAGGACTAGCATGCAGCTGCCCCAGTTAATATTAGCTGAGATAATTTCCTAAACATCTTTTTTCCACTGAGCAGAGCTCAGAGTGGATCTTGCACATTGCTGCTCAGACTGCAACCTTGTGTGCCCTGGTAATTATGTTGTGTAGACAATTACCCAGGAATGGCCAGGGGGTTTCCACTCTGCTCAGAACAGCTACAAAGCCCAAGTGAGTGAATGGAGGTCACAGTGACTTCTAATAACCTTCTCATGAATGGATTCTGCTGTTGTGGAGCCACACTGACTGATGGGGCTTGTTCCTCTGCTTTGCAAACAGGCAGGAAAGGCCCAGGATGAATAGGGAGAGGGTAAGAGGGGGGTGGAGTAAGCACCTTGTGAATTATATTTGCTCTAAAAAGAAAATCGATGCAGCTGAACTATATCATGCAAATGAGGATGTTCAAATGTATCTGAATGGTCCAAGACTACCCCAGGGCCAAAGCAGAACTGAGAAAACGGTGTCCATCAGCCAGGGTAGCATACAAAAAAGCAGCTCAGACATGTGCAACTGCAGAGCGTGTGCTGGCAAGGAAAATTCCTCCTCCAAGTCAGGTTGCTGCACTGACACCAGTACTATATTGTTTAAAGTAGGAAGCCTCTAAGTAGAAAATATTAATATTTTCTTACATATTTTAGCAGACATTTTTTAACAGGATTGAATTTTTAAGGCTAAATATCAAAACCACACATACATAAATACAAGTAATAAGGTATGTGAGGTTGCTATATTGTATTTGTACACACTGGTAACAAGACAGGGGAGATACTTGATAAGTTCAGGTAGGAAATACTACTAATCTAGTACTATAAGTAGGAAAGACAGCTAATCTGTGTGACTGACAGTCTGCCTGGACAATTACATTGATTGGTACCTTTTCTCATATGTTCTTGCATATCAAACCCTGAGTTGGTTGTTACTAGCTGGGGTTTCCTTTCTCCCTGAAGCACACACTGCTGTTAAATGAGTGCCTTGTTTTGCATAACAGAAGACTGGAAAAATCCCTAAGATAATCAGCTGTGGTGGTCATTTCACTGAAGTGAAAGACTGCGGCCAGGAAGCTCTTTTGTACTGGAAAACCCCGACAGAAGTGGTTAGATCATCTGTCTGTGCCTATTTGTCTTCACAATGTCCATGCAGTCCTACAGACAGACTCCAGACCCGGGCAGGAGGATGGGCCATTTCAAGATAGTGCAGTATCTCTTTCACATCAAGAAAAGCCAATAAATCAGTGGTGGAAGGAGGAAAATGTACAGGTTCCTTAGAGCCTCTTTGAATTTAGCAGGATGATGTAAATGGAACTTAATTTAAAATCACATTTGCATCAAGCTGCCTGACCAGTAACCTGGGCAAAATGCGTCTCAGGGATGTGGGAGTTTGCCAGCAGCACAAAGGCTTTGCCTGTGTCTGCTATAGAGAGAGCGCCAAAACCTGTCTTGCTGTTGCTCCTTCTGTCTTCAGTGTGTAACACCTCCGTCTGTGCGGCACATGTTGCCTGGACAGGCTGCATGGACCAGCTCTGGTGTTCTCCACCTTCGCTCTTCATTAGGGGAGTAGGAACCATGAAGGGAGGCCAGAAGTTCAACACAGTGAAATGAGAACCGTGAATGACCATTGCAGCTCTCATTAACTAGGTTAACCAGCATCCTACCTGGCCTGCAGGGATAACTCTGTCATACTCATGGCAGTCAGGCACCAGTCCAATGGGAACAGTCTGATCATAAAAGCATTTGATTGCTTAACCTCAAATGCCGGGGATAGTCCTGCTTGCTAGTCCTCAGTGAATCTATGCGAGCTGTAAACATCCCATAGCCTGTGTGCCAAGCTGACCCAAGAAAGCCATGAAGCAGGCCGGAGAAACCCCTGTCCATCGGTGTTTGGCTGTGTGGGCCAATAACACAGAGAATGAAGAACTATTGGCAGGATTTCTTGGCAATTTAACACCAATTAGTGCCTTAAAATCCATTTACACTCAAAGATAATTTACTTGTTACTTGAAGCAATTAGCTCCATCTGTCTGAATGCAGCTTTGGATGTGAGGTGGGCATTTTTGCCTAGGTACAGATAACAATTTGTTGTTGCTCTGTTTGTGAAATCCAGTGTCAGCGGTGCTCACAGAAAGAAATGCTCCATCTCCCAGGGCTGCTAGCATATTAGATAGCTCCTAAGCAGTCTCATGGCTGGATGGAAATGCAGCAGTTAAAAGTCAGCTAGTGATCCAGTTGTGCTCTGCACTAGAGGTGCAGTCTGAGCGAGCCATGGGGCAGCAGCCAGGAGCTGTGGGAATTCATGCTTGAAGCCTCCATAGGGTTAGCGTACGTCTGGGTCTTCTGTGCTGTTTTTTCCTGCCAGGTGCAATGAGATGCACATGGCATGTTGCCCCTTTCTTCCTCATTTACTGCTGCTGTGATCTGTCAGAGTTTGAACCAGTGACATTTTTCATTTCCAGCCCTTCTCCTCCAGCCAGGGTCTCCCAGTATGAGCACTGGGCAGCAATCCCAAATGAAGTGATGAATTTCTGAACTGTGCCATTGTGCCCCCTCTGTTGTGCCGGGACGATCACTAGGGGAACCGTGCTGGGAATATTATCTTTATTCACCCCCTCCCCGTAAGGCCAAATCAATTTCCCATTCCAGTTCCCGGCATGGCACTGTAAAGACTAGACAATATGGGGCAGGAATAAGCGGTCCCTAGGCTGGTGTTGCCTCTTCTCAGCATTAACCGTGCCGAGGCTGGCCCCAGCTACATCCCTCTCACCAGAGCTGTGGTTTTATTGCTCTGCGACAGGGCGGTGTTCTCAGTTCTCGCACAGCGTGCAGGTAGGGACCTCAGCGAAAGAAGCAGGAGTAATGCATACATTAAGCGTCCTGGGAAGCAAGCTAACAGCTACTGAAATATATAATTACACCATTATTTTCTCTCCCCCCTCTCCTTTTTTCTTCACCTGAACAAAATATTTTTCCATTTATTTGTTATCAGTGCAGGGAGCGAATATGCTGAAACGCATCTGCCGTTCTGCTCTACTACCCCCTATTAACTTCCTAAGCACTTGGGAACCTTTGGCTCAGCTGCATGAAATAATAGGGAAACTAATTAGGCTGATAAAACTCAATGATTTAGTCAGGCACCCCAAGAAAGGGAATGACTTTTTACTTTTTTTTTTTTTTTTTTTTGTTATACGCATGATCACTCTCAAGTTCTTCACTGCCTGCCCTGCCAGCAGCATGGATCAGAATTAGTTACAGTGAAAGAAAAAAGGTAGCAGCCAGAAGCAGTGACAATTCCTTTCTTTCCCCAGCTGTGGGGTCTCCTGGGTCATAGTTTGATTTAAGCCCTGTTGTCTGCATGGCTCTTCTCTGCACATGCATGTCATGTCTCACAGTAGAAGCAATTACTCTGTGGTCTTGATGGTACCTGAATAGGCCTCAGCCACATCACAAGGACTGTTTAGGCCAAGTCTCTCTGCTGATGTGACACTCCCCATGTCCATATAGTTTAAGTCGCAGTTACTCATCAAGCCCAGGTTTTCAGCATCTCTTTACTATCTGTGTGACTGATTAAACCCATCCAAGATGTCTTGGTGTCATTCAGCACACGCCAATGCAGGGAGGGGGCTGAGGCACGTGAGGAAGCAAGGGGCGAGCCTGGAGGAGGTGTGGGACTTTGCTGAAAATGAAGCCTTCAGCTCTAAGCAGCCGGTCCCCACATCCGAATATGCAGTGCTTGCTTGCAGTCAGCATATGGCCAAGACTTGCAAAGAAAATTTAGATCCAAAGGCTAATGCTAATCAGTATAATCTGTAATTAAAGAAGCAGTAATCAAGTGAGATTACCAACCTGATCCTATTACCAGCCCCCTGCACTGCCAGTTATTTCAGTGCTACACTCGGCATTAATTAAATAACATCCTGTAGTCGCAGGGCCTGGGTGGTTGCACACTGCTGGCTTCGTTCTAGCACGGTGCCAGGAGTGTCTCTGAGAGCAGTCCTCCCTGGGAAGCTGAGGGAGCTGAGTGCTCCTTAATTAGCCGAAATTCACGCTTGCTTGTATTTGTATCTTGCTTTGCAGATGGGAAATATGTCCAACGCCTCAGTGTTCATCTCCACCTTATCAGAGAGAGAAGACCTGATTTTTGGCACACTCTATTTAGTCTTTGGTAAGGAAAGACAGCCTGTTATACCTCTCTCTGTGCTGCGGGCAGCACCAGTGCCTACCTGTCAGAGATGGCAGGCCTTTTGCAGTCGGTGATGCTTCCACAGAAGTATTCAGTTGTTACCAGATTAGTCACACCGGCTGTTCCCACGTTAGTCCTCCCCACATTGCCAGAAAGGGTGATCTTGCCAAAACTTGGTGACTACATTCCCCTCTCACAGGGACTGCAGTACCATTCGTATTTTTAAATATTCGGAAAGTTGAAGAACAACATTTGGTGAACCTGCTGTAACTCCTACTGCAGCCGCCTGATGTGAGACAGATTGGGACTCTCTATTAGCTTTACCAGTTTCATGGCTATTAAAGATGATTTGAATGTCCTGCTGGCCCTTACATTCTGCAGAAGATGCTGGTGACTGTCCTGTGATTTGAAGTTACTGGCATCTGAAAGCCAGCAGGCAAAATGGAGGGGTTAGTACATGGTCTGAGAAGGTCTAACCCCAGTTCATGTGGGCCAGAAGTAAACAATGGGCACGAAGAAGCCTTCTAAGCCCCAAGCAATTGCCTTCTAAATGCCAGAAGAGTTTTTCAGCCCAGACTAGCAATGAACAGAAAGGGCCAAAAGGACTCATCATCTCTTGGTACCAGTGCCAGGAAGGGTCTCCTGCTATTGTGGTTAGACGGGTTCTTTGCTTTGCARTATGCAATGAGTAGAACCAAGGCAAATAATCACCCATCCAGTTGCAGTCCTGCAGACAAGCCCACATACCCTTGAGTATGCAAGGACAGGCAGACGAGAGGCAGCAGAACTGTGTGCGAGTACACAGATGACCACGCGTATGAGTACAGCAAGGTGGACAACCATTTGCCTACGTACATGAGGAGCCCAAGGCATGCACTTACCCAAAAGAAGGCTCACACCTGCTGGGACTGCCACTAAAGCTCCTAGAAGATGATAAAGCTATTAAAACATATGTAATACAGATGTGAAGAAGGAACCAGACTAACTCTGTGGGAGAATTTCTCATGAGACTGGGAACAAGGACGAACATCTCAATTCTCTACCCTCCAGCAACTTTAAAGCCTCCAAAGCCATGCATTTGGCCAGGTCCTGCATGGGAGTCCTGTTTATGAAAGGAACTTTTGTGTTCCCCGTTCAGCAGCTTTGGAACCTAATTGTTACCACAATATTTAATTTGTAGCCTAATGCATTAGGAAGAAACTCTAGTTCTACCTAACCTGTCCCATCAGCATCAAAGATTCCCCTTCTGAGGACACAGAAACCTCTTTTCAATGAAAGCATGATTACATTAAAAAAAGAGAGCAAGCCCTTGTTATAAATTTTTAATCACCAGTGTTGTTTAAAACACATTAATAGCAAACAAAGAGCCTTCCTTTATTTAGTCTGGATTTTCCTTGATCTTCATAGTGCCTTTCTTCTTGTTTATTTTTTCACTGTAATATTGGACAACACAGACTCACACTAGTGACATTGCCAGGAAAAAATTAAAAACACAAACAGGCCCAGCTCCTTGGCCTCACATCAGAGGAACGATGACACAAAGCTCCTGTTATTTATCTAGGTGAAAGGAAGTGGCCCCCTTGCCCCTTCCAGCTGGAAGAAGCGACTCTGACCGGATCCTGCACCCGGAGCCCTTTGCAGCTTTGTCCCATCGCAACCCTCCTTCCAAACGCCTCTGTAGGATCTCCTCAGGGAGAAGAAGGGATCACACCCAATTTAAAGCAGCTCCGGATGTGCTCACACATCTGTGTAGGTCCCGTGGGTGCCCTTAGCCCACTCTGCAGTGGCAAAACCTGGAGCCCTTTCCACCCTCTGCAGACAGCTCTGGTGTTTGCTCCCAGGACAGCTCAAGGAGATCCTCCCTCCACTCCTCTTCCTCCAGTGTGGGGTCAGGATGCAGCCAGGCCTGGCAGGGGTGCAGGCAGCCTGCCTGCTGCCCAAGGAGCCAAGCTATTACACGCAGGCACTGTTTCTCTTTGCCCTTTTCGCAGGCATTGTGTCACTCTCTGGGAACACGCTGCTCCTGCTGGTGGCTTATCGGAAGAGGTCCATGCTGAAGCCTGCTGAATTCTTCATCGTGAACCTGGCCATCAGTGACCTGAGCATGACGGTGACCCTGTTCCCCTTGGCCACGTCGTCCTTCTTTGCACACAGGTAGCTTGTGGAAGAGGCTCTGTGCTAGCCAGTGGCCCCAGATGTGTCTTGCAAGCCTTGTCTAGAAATGGGGAGTTCGCTGACAGGGGTAAATCTGAGATAATGCTGGAGGGACCCAAGGAATCAGTCTGGTGTGGATGGCAGAGGGAAGGGCACTGCGTAACTGCAGACTTTCATCCCACACCAGCATCACTAAGGGCATGAGAGCATCATGGTCTGAGATGTGCTGCTGTTCCCAAGAACAGCCATCTTGGCTCTTCCCTTCCTGAGAGGACACAGGGCCAGGCTGGTGGGGCATGGTCTGGGGGTGATTTGCTGCTCCCTGTCCCTCTGTCTTGTTGTTCAGACTTGCTGCAGGCAGCACGTCCTCTCCCTACCTGGATTTAGCCCTCCTGCCCATGTCAGCAGTGAAGCTGGTGCTCTGGGCTGGACTCAGTGGAGACAACGGGAAGAGCCACAGAGCTGATCCATTCCCAACCTAGACTTGCAGCATGATGCTCTAGCGCTGGGTCTATGCAGGGTCTGGGCTGGGGATGGGCTTGTCGCCCTGCTAACACAAGCCCTTTCTGTTATGTGCAGTGTCTGCCCTGGCACATCGTGTTGAGGGAGGCAGCATGAAATCAGAAACCTAAAATTCCCATCTCCCCTTCAAACCTTGGGAAAGTCATTTCCTTCCTCTGTGCTCCATCTTTAAAAGGGGTTTAGTGGTGGCTACCATCCTTGCTAAAGAGCTTTGCAGGTGAGCAGCAGGCTAGAAGTGTCAACTGAAGCTGTGGCTTCCTTGCAGCTGGCAAAAGCAGCATGCAAATACTGCACAGCTGCTTTGGGTGGATTGGCCTCGGCAGGCAGGACGCCGGGTTTCCGAGAAGGAGCACACAGTGCGGCTGCTGCACGGGCGCGTGCCCGCACGAATCAGGGCTGCTCCCACCCTCAGTGGCTCCTTCTGTGTCTGTCACTGGGATGCTCAGGGAATAAATAAGGGCCACAGTCATGTGCATGGCTGTTTAGACAGGCAGGTGCCCGCTATTTCTGCAGCCTGTTGCAGAGGCAGAGCAGCCTCCCCACGCACAGCCAGCTTTGCTTCCTGCGCGGGGCGGCAGCTGGAGCCCTGCGCTCGCTGCAGCCAGGCAGCGGGTGTGAAAGAAGGCTGGGAAATACCCCAGCGTTTTTCTGAAGCAGGGACTGCAGATAAAATTCACGTACAGCCAAGTGGCAGGGGATGTCAGCTAGCCGCTCTGGGCAGAGGGGAGCAGCTTGATTTACCTGGTGGTTTTTCCCTTGCAGGTGGCTGTTTAACCACGCGATGTGCACCATCTATGCCTTCTGCGGGGTGTTGTTTGGCCTCTGCAGCCTCACCAGCCTGACAGTGCTCAGCACGGTTTGCTGCCTGAAGGTCTGTTACCCAGCATATGGTAAGTGATGAGCCGTGTTATCTGATCTACACTTACACCCCTCTCTGTTAATATAACTCTTCTTCCTCCTCTTACAGGCCAGATCAGCCTCTCCTGGGAGAGCTTTGCCCCAGGGCAACCTATTCCTGGTTAACGCACTGGTGCAGCAGACTTGGGAGCCTTTTATCGCTTGTATGTTCCTCCCCTTCTACCTGCTTGAGGCTGTGGAGACCCAGCTCAGTTAAAGGAGCACCTGGGCTCCTGTGCCCATGCCAGGGACATGGTGTGCATGTGAGGGCAGGGCACTACAGCAGTCACTGCTTCCAGGGCTTGCTTCCCTCTAGGGATGAGAAGCATCATCCAGAATAGTGTCAAAGGGGTTGTTTCCCTCTGTAGAGAAGTCCCAGCTGCTGTATAACAGAGGACGATTCAAGCAGTGCAAGGCAGATCRCAGGGCTTTGAATGTCCATCCACAGATGCGAGCTCAGACCAGAGCAGGCTCTGCATTTGGGAAGCTGCATGAGAGCCTCCCACTTCCCACACTCTGGCAGTGCACGGAAATGCAACTTGCCCTTGTCCCCTGTCCTTCTGTGGAAACGGTAATGCAGGAGCAGTGCTGCCCTTTAGGAGAAGAACCATAGGCCAAGTGTATTTAATTCACTGAAATAACTAATACAGGAGGGCTGGGTTTGCAGTGCTGTAGCTCACTTTTGTAGATCTGCTTTCACCTGAACTTTCTTTGTAGAGCTTATGTGAGTGTTTGTGGCTCTAAGCTTGTGTACAGGTGAGACCCCTAGGTGGGCACCTGCTGTTTGTACAGGGCAGGCAAGGCAGGGAGCGTTTGAGAGAAGTGAGGGGACCCAGAAATGTCCCTTACACTTTTATAACTCCTCCTACCCAGAGCTTTGTAATTTCCTCAGTTCAGCTGCTAAACCTCCATCCACCAGGTACCTTCAGAATAGACTTGGGGCTCAGAGACCAAAAATAGAAATAAAATTGAAAACCGTAGATATTAATCTGATTTACAGACAAACGCTCCAAGACATATGCTCCCATAACTGCCTTCTCCTGTGGCTCACAGTGGGAGACCACAGATGAGCCCGTTGCTCACAGATGTTGGCAGAGCAGGACCTGGAGAAGCAGGACTGCAGCTGTTACTTGCTCAGCGATCCCCCGAGGCCGAGTCCATCAGGCAGAGCATGCACATCGCTGAGAACCCCCTTTCTGTGCAACCCAAAGGCTCATCAAGCCGCCAGCCCCAAACTCCTTCCCTGTCTGGCCCCGTATGGCTTGTGGGCTCATGGGTGTCGCCTGCTGCAAATGTGGTTTGTCCTCAAGGACAGCGCTGGAACAGAGTCACCTCAGTTACCTGCCAGCACACAATTCTCAGGAGATCGCTAAAAAGGTGGAAGGAAAGATAAAAATTAAAACCAGCTCTTCAAAAGCAGCCCAGGTACCAATGGCTTTTCCCCGTGCGGTTTTTGCTCTCTAGATCAGTCTGGCACTTGGCACTGTGGCATTTTGAGCTTATCTCCCTGTAACGCCCTTGTGTATTTTCTGTGAGGAAATGGCTAACCTCGACATATTTTTAATTGCTTCATTTCAAAGAAAAAAAAAACGTTATTCCTCCAGATGTCGGAAGATTTAGCACTTTATAGTGAGCCCTTAGAAGTTTGGAGGGTTTTGCATTTGATGGCACATGGGACAAAAAGGAAAAAAAAGACCCTTCACAGCATGGTTTTCAGGGGAGAAACTGTGATGAGGGCAGCGACGGGAGGGGGAAGGCTCCGCTGCCCTCCTCTCCCAGCCGCGGTGTCCCCCACCTCCTTCGGTGTTTCAGTCCGTCCGAGGGAGAAGAGTCCGTCAGCCAGCCGTGCCTGGGGTGGGTTAGGCAGCCCCCGAGCCGGCTCTCCCGGTTGCTGCCAGCCCACGCACCCCTCCGCGGCATGCAGGCAGCTCCGYGGGGCTGTGGGACCCCTCTCCGCTTGCCTCCCAGGCTCCGGCACTGCTSCAGCGGCGAGACCTTTTGGCAATTACTCCAGAAGCTGAGAAAGGCTTCAGCACCGGTACCGGCACGTGCTGTGCAACCTGAGGCAAATCTGCACGTTTCTCTCAGCTCCCCCGACTCCTCGGCTGGGCCACCGCAGGTTGCATCCGTGCTCTCCGCTAGCCCTCGCCTCCGTGCAAGGGCARGGCACACCAGGGAGCCCTCCCGGCCGGGAACCGTCCTCACCCCCATCTCTCTTTTGCAGGCAACAAGTTCTCTCCCTCGCACGCCAGCATCCTGCTGCTGTGCGTCTGGGCCTACGCGCTCATGTTTGCCACCGCCCCGCTGGCCGAGTGGGGCAGCTACGGGCCCGAGCCCTACGGGACCGCCTGCTGCATCACGTGGAAAGCCTCCAACAGAGAGGCCGTGCTCTACATCCTGGCCCTCTTCATCTTCTGCTACCTCCTCCCCTGCCTCCTCATCCTCGTCTCCTACTCGCTGATCCTGTGGACGGTGAAGGGCTCCCGCAGAGCCGTGCGGCAGCACATGTCTCCCCAGAGCAAGGCCAACGGTGTGCACAGCCTGATCGTGAAGGTAGGGGCCGGGCTCGCCGGCAGCCGGGCACGGGCGAGAGCCCATCGCTTGGGGGAAGCGCCGCGGCGGGCGATGCTCAGGGGGTGAAGCTGCGGGGGGAGGGCTCTGCCCCGAAGGGACGTGGGTTTTGCACACCAGGCACCCGAACATCCCTGCAGCAAGGTGAGTTGAACACTGACATCGGTTTCTTCTTCCTAAAAGGGAGCCAAATCACATAGAGTAAAAATTTTCTCGTTAGATGGGTAACAAGCACTCCTGCCGGTGACTGTCACCCCTTCCCCCGTTCACTAGGCATGCGTGTGAAAAGGAAAGAGAAGAGAAAGCTCATCTGAAGGTGTGATTTKTTTTATGAATCCAAAGCTTAGCTTCTCCCGCACAGCCCTTGACAGCAGCATGACGGACTGTTCCCAGACCTGCCTGGGCTGGCCAGGAAATGCGTTTGCTGCTTATTATGCAGTCAGGGTGGCCGGGACACCTTCGTCTGCGGTTCCTGGAGGAGATGCATGACGATGCTGGGATCTTGCTCTCTGTATCCAGCGCTAGCTGGGGGTGTTGAGCCCCCACGGGCTGAGGGTTTGCTACCATGACAGGACCCCTTCTGCAAGTGCGTGGTGTTTACCGCCCTAGATGAATTCTCCAGGTGTTTATATTGGTCTTGATAATAACACATTTCTCCTCATTTAAAGCCATCAGGTGGAGGAGTTTTCATTTTAAATTACATTGGAAAAGATCATAAAAAGAGCTTTCATGACTCATTGTTCTCCAGACTATGAGCTAATACTATAATTTACCAAGGATGTGTCAAAAAACTTGGTACCCTTTAAGAAAAAAAAGAAGAAAGAAAACAACTTGCAAGCCTAGCCTCGAAGTAAAAATCTGTGTCTGGTTAGAAGATGGGGGCCTGAGCACGGTCCATGTCCCATGCCTTTTGAGCAGTCTGGTACACAGATTACAGAGGGATTTTGGGTGGTGCCAAAAGGCTGCTGGAGCCCAACACAGGGCTGATCCCAAAAACCTTTCATAGTTAGGTGTCCGGGTGCATCATGCCCCTCTGCCGCGATGGGCTGAGGGAATTCCCGAGAGGCCCGGTCCCCTCCTGCGTTTCCCAGGCGAGACAGGGCATGATCCGACTGCAGACTGACGTGCCCGCGCTGTGCCGTGCTGGCTCGCTGCTCTGACATCCGACACGACTGATGGTTAAATGTTGCAGCTTCCTGCGCACCCCCATATCCCAAAACTAGCGCTGGTGCAGGAGGAGCTGGGGAAGGGCAGCTTCTGCCTGAGCTCACAGCCAAGGTGGCAGCGCTGGTGGGATCTCACAGAAGGTGCAAGGCAGAAAGGGAACAGCGTGGACACGCACACCCAAGCACTGWCAAGCAGCGTGGAGCCTCAGCAGAAACTCCCCTGGGAGTGCAAAGAGGTGTCCCAGCCGTGCACGGGGAGCACTTCTCTCAAGCCAGGGGTCATGCATGGTTTGCTGGGGGAGGAGAGGGGACACTGAGACAGKCACACACTGGGGTCTGGTTTGGGGGACCCAGACCAGAGTCCAGTTTGCTTTCCCCAGTTAGTATCTGCTCCTGTGTGATCCCAAGCCCCAGGCCCCATGTGGGCAGGATATACCATTTGGCTCTGCATTCAGAAGGCCTGAACATCAGCTGGTTCCTTCCCCTGGGGCTGGCTCTTCTGGGCCCCGGTGCAAATGGCAGCTGTTGTCTTCTTTGGGCCGGGTTTTTGGGATAGGTCAGCATCCCACGTGTGCTGCAGGAGGCTCACAGCACCACCGTCTCCTTCTTTTCCAGCTGAGCATTGCTGTGTGCCTGGGGTTTCTGGCTGCCTGGACCCCTTATGCCATCGTTGCCCTTTGGGCAGTCTTTGGAGATGCCAGCCAGGTGCCAGCTCTGGCCTTTGTGCTGTCGGCTGCCTTTGCCAAGTCCTCGACGCTCTACAACCCCCTGGTGTATCTGCTCTTCAAGCCCAACTTCCAGAAGTTCCTTTCCAAAGACATCCTGCTCCTCCAGGCCATCCGCACCATCCTCTGCTGTGGGTGCCCGAGCGTCTCACTGCAACCCAGAGATGGCAGGACRCGCTTCTCCCCGGGCTTCGGCGACCACCGTGGGGCCTGCAGAAACTGCCACGACACTTTCGAATGTTTCAGTAACTACCCCAAGTGCTACAAACTCTCCCAGACCCCTGACACTTCATCCAGGCCCGCTCCCCTGGCTATCCTAAGCGATGGGTCTGCTTGCCAGCCCGGCCTGAAGAGGACCGTGCAGGTCATGGTGCTTGTTACAAGGAAAAGGTCAGGCCTGGGTGCTGCAAACGTAGCAGGTGAAGTGCTGCCTTCAGAGATCATGAAAGACCTTCTCTGAGTGCTCAGAGGGCCCCTCAGTGCCCAGGCTCCAGGGCCTTTGGCACCTGGCTCTGTCTTAGCAGCATATTGGAAAAAAAATTCCAAACGCAACATTTCTCTCATCTATGTATCTGATAGGTCCCAAGCACGTTCTGCAGATTAAGTGACATGAAAATTTAAGACCAACCCTGCCTCCCCTTCTAGTTTGGCTCTTGTTATTTGGAGCCGATTATTTGCACTTGCAAAAAAATAGACCCCCCCCAGTGCCTGAAATCTGTCTAGGGTGCAATTCCAGGCTGCAGTTTCTACTGCTGTTTTCTCTCAGGGCCCTTGGCCTTTGTTTTTCCATCCTGGTGCTCTGATGGCCAAGCATGAGCTTGGTCATCTCAAGAAACTGTGTCTAGCACAGAGGGTAGGGGCCTGGGAGCCCTGAGAGGCAATCCTAGCTCCAACACCAACTCCTACAGCCTCAGCTAATCCCATCCTTTCCCATCCGTGAATGGGATAACGCCATTCAGCTACCTCACTTGGGATTATGAAGTATTTTTATATACCTCGCAAGAGACTACTCTCTGTGTAGGCTGGATTACCCCACTCCCTCGATTTGAGTGCAGCCCCGCCACGATCCTATTCATCTAAATGGGAGCTTATATTTAGAGTAAGGATTTGGGGTTAAAATAATCCCAGTGCAAGTAATACCAGGTCCAGGTACTGCTCTTCAGGCAGTGAATGGCAAAACTGTGGCTGAGCAACATCCTGGAGACAGGTCTGCAGTCCTAGGGTGTCTCCTGGCTCCTGGGGAGCCAGGGCATCTCGCAGTATCTGCACTACCATGCAGGGGACCTGGAAAACAGCAACCAGTTAGCTTGTAGGTGTCATTTCAAGACCATCTCTGAGACAATCCAGCTGGGAGATTCAGAAGACACAAACTGGTGCCCAGCTGGCCATCGCAGTACCAYGTCGCAGAGCATAAAGCAAACTGGGAGGATGAGCCGAGCAAAGCATCCTGGGGCGGACCAGAGCGGTGCTGGGAAGCAGCTGCAGTGCTGCAGGCCATGCAAAACATTGTCGAGACCTTGCAGGACTCGGTTCTCAGAGCAACTGAGCAGACAAGGAGCAAGAGAAAACGATATGCAGGGAACGAGGTATGCCATCTGGATGCATAGAAAAAGTGCGTTTTGGAACGAAATCCTGCCCCAGCCTATGAGAAGAAAGATGGATGTAATGCTCAGACTGAGACAGAAAAATCATAAAAGTAGCTGGAGGAGAACAGCTAAGACCAATTTCTTCACAGTTCTTAGATTTTTGACACCCAGTGTTGAAAGCCACCTTGCTAAAGTGAACGGTTCCCTCGTTTGAGAGAGGCTCAGTGTAGGGCAACCTCGCAGCCAGTGAGCAAGGGCGGGCGAGCTGGCCTTGCAGCACGCTGTCGGGGTAAGGCAGAGCCTCTGGTGCTGATGGGACTGCTGAGGATCAGGAGACTACCTGATACCTACAGCAAAAATAAATGAAGTACAGGAACTGCTTCTAGAAACATTAAATTCAACAAGCGCAGTTGAAACTAAATTTAAGAAACATGAATTCCACTTTGTCTTGACTCCTATTACTTTTATGCAAGCCCAGGGCTGAGTCACCTGTCCCAGCAGGTCTCCTCGGCCAGGGTCAGCTCCGGCGGGTGCAGCCGCGAGGAGGTTACAYATCCTCTTCTTTGCCTCACTCTCCTGCTCTGAGCCCTTCCACAAAAACAAGCAAATGAATATTTCTGATAATGTCTTACCTCCCCTGGGTGAGGGGCTACTAGCAACGGGAGGCACCTCTGCGATGACTGTGATGTCCCAAAGYGCCCAAGTATTTTCTCCTCCATTTACGAGCAGTGTCAGGCTGCAGAGCTGGACTGATGCCCCGGGCCAGGCCTGGAGAGGGGCTGCTGAGGCCGATGGAGGCAGTGCCTGGCTGYAGCACCCACCGGCAGTGCCACCAGCACCCTTGCTCAGAGGCTGCAGAGATGCTCCTCACCTGCCCTSCACACCATCCTCCAAGGCAGACACGCGGCATGTTTCCAAATTTCTCTCTCCAGCTATCCTGCTACAGTCTTTGCACTGTGGAAATAGGTTTGTGGCATGAGCTGATGCAGAAGGAAGCACTTCTTGTCCCCACCCAGAGACTCCACACGAGGGCCGTGGGCTCTGGGCTCGCACAGGCGCTTGGCAGCTGGTCCGAGAAGGCGACTGCRTTGCCTGACCGCGGGGCTTTCGTCCTCCCACCCTGAGCAGTGTCCGGAGCACCGAGCTTTTGCACATGCCCCTGGTGGAACTGCAAATCCCATCACGAAAGGAGCTGGTTTTGCTTTATGGGRGGCCTCTGCCTTGTTGCAGAGTGGTGAGAGAGGTTGCTTTTATCCAGAAAAATGAAGGGACATATTCAAGGTTATGGGAAGGGGCAGTAGCAGAGGYGGGAAAGTGCAGTCTCGTGCTTGCTGCCTTCCTCCCCGCAGCTGGTGAGGCCCCAGCCAGTGACCAGCATTGCTCTGTAATCCATGCCTGGCACAGCGGTAACCCACCAAAGGGCTGACCGGGAAGAGAGAACCATTTTCTGTACCAATCCCTGGAAAACAGCAGCTGCCCTGGCGCCCTCTCTCCATTACAGACACAGGGAAATGGAGGCACCAGAAAGAAGTCACTTGCTCAAGGCGACATCGCAAGGCAGTGCAGAGCCGAGGCTCTTCCCTTCTCACCTCCCAGCCCCGGGCTTTCGCTCCGACGCTCRCTCTCGATCACGCTGTGCCCACATCCGCATAATTTATCCAGCAGTGCCCGAAATGTCTAAGGCTAAGTACGGCCATGGGATGAGGGAGGAAACCCCATCACACAGTYGTGCAAGGGGAACTGGGCTCTGCACAGGGAACCGGCAGGAGAGACATCGCGTCCTCGCACCAGCAGAATTTTTCCTCTGATTTTATGCAGGATTTAGGCTGTCTGTGAGATGGACCTGTGGGTGCGTTGTTCCCACGGAGTGAACTCATCCGCCTCCAATACGGTTTCCCGACAACACCCAGAGGAAAGCTGCAGCCAAAGTGAGATGAAAGGACAGAGAATTAATGTGATCAAATGAAATGTGTTTTCAGGCGAGCCTGCCTGCCAGCCAGGCCTGCAGACCTGCACGGCTGCTCCGGAAAATGCATTGGAAATGGTGCAGAGCCGTTGAGGAGAAAGGTTTGAGTAAATGCCCTGAGACGGAGAGGCGAAGACAGTCTGATTTTCCCCATGCACATTTTTGTTATCCGCTCTTCTAAAGCTGGCCACAGGAGCCCAGATATTTGGGCTGGATCCTATGAGCTCTTCGCTCGGTGCTTCAGCCTGGGCTCTGCTGAAATGCCTCCGTGCCGGAGAAAGAAGAGCAGGACAAGCTGCAGGGGGGCCTGCAACGTCCATGGACACCCGCAGCGATGCGTTTGCTGGGGCAGCAGCTGGATCCATATGCAGGGGGCTGGGGCTGCGCTCGGGCAGGAGCAGGCGAATCCGACGGACCGGCACYGCAGGGGCACGTGGCAGCTGCCTCCTGCTGCTCATTTACGCTTCCAGTTTGGTACCGCTAAATCTGGGCACTAAAAATAAGAGTTAGGCTTTTTGGTCCCCATGTTTTGGCCAAATCCCAGCGTAGGTCGTGCTTTTCTTAGCTAGCCCCATCCGCAGGCCGTTTCCCTGGATATAGTCCCCTCCCGTGCTCTCCTGCGGCATCGCTGCGGCTCGGAGCGCGCTGGCCGCTCGGAGCCCAGCGGCGGCTGCAGCCCTGCTCTCGCTGGCGCACGGGAGCRAGTCACGTGCCGGTGGCACATGCTTCTGTCCCTCGGTCGTTTCCGCTCAGCCCCTTCTACCCAGCGATTTCCCCGTGCTAGGAGCGGGTCTCCGACACCTCCGGGGTGCGCTCGCCGCCTCCCCAGCACTGTGATATTTGTGCCCGCGGGCGGCACCTGCGGGTGCGGATGGCTGTGGCAGGGCAGGGTCGGTGCACAAGGGACAAGGAACAGCTGCCGCCAGGGTGGGAGCGGCGCTCCAAAAACCTGGTCTTCGTTTCCTACTGCCGCTATGCAAGGAAGCCCCAACCAACCGGAAGATGTGCAATAGCTGCAAAAAGCTGCAAATCAACACGGAAAAATCAGGGCAGCCAGTGAGGAGAGAGGGCGAAGTTTCAAACGCGTGCACGCGTTTCTAGCAGGGCCGGTCACCGCGGCCAGTCGAACCCGCGGGCGGCCCAGGGCAGAGCTGCCCCGCACCCCGAGGGCGGCTGCGCTTTGGGCCGACGCACAAGGAAATCGCGGGCACTCTGCGTCTCTGCTGGATATTCATCGTCTTTCAGAAATCGTACATTTTTCAAATAAACTCACTCATGCAAAACTCGCATTAAACTTGATTCAATTATGTGTTAGCCTGGCAGCTGCGCTCTGGGATAAGTGAAAATATTGCTAACGTTTCTGTCACTGTGGGGGCTCGGGCCAGGCGGACCTGGGGGGGGCTTCGGTCCTGGCGGGTGATAATATCTGATCGCAAAGGGGAAGGTACCTGGGGCGCTGGGCTGGGGCGAGCAAACCTCTCCCTCTGACGAGCTAAGCCCTTCTCCCGCCAGCCGCTCCGGGGCGCGGAGCAGCCCCCAGCGAAGCGCAGCCGGCGAGCTCACGGCATTAACACGCCGCTTCACGCCGGGGCAGCGTGAACTCCAGGCAGGGCCGTAACGCGTTTAGGTCCCCTCTAGTCCAAGCCCTGGTTGTAAATCCTTCCCCGTTTAGCTTTCATGGCTTTTCTAAGCTCTTTCCCTCCCTCAGGAATGCCGGCTCCGGGCTCCCTCTAGGCTCGGGCTGGCTCGCACCCCTCCGCATCCGCCGCGGCTGCTGGAGGARAGCGCCGGGCATCCCCAAATGCCATACGAGAGGAGAGGGCAGGAGCGGGTGCTCGGGCCGGCAGGGCGCTGGCAGGGAGGTGGGGTGCGGGGGGCCCCTTTCCCTCTCTCTGCGCTGCTGTAYTGCCGGGGGCTGGGCTGCTTTCCTGGGCTGCCTCCTATTTCTCGGCTTGCTCAGCCGATAAGCCCGGCTCCATAAGCTCCCTCCAGGCGCTGGGGCCGTCGCCCTCGGGCAGCCCAGCCCGGCTCCTGCGGCTGCTGCGGGCAAGGAGGCAGCCCGCAGCCCGGATGGGCAGGATTGCCCTGTCGGCTTGCTCCGAGGTTTAACTTCAGCCAGAGACAGTTACTGCAGGATTTAAAGATGCAGCAAACCGCAGCACCACATCTGCATCCCTTCTCGCGGCACCCCGAGAGCTGGAGGATCCCGGAGCACGCGCGGCACTGAGCGTCTGCCAGCCGCCTGGCGCTCGCTGCCTCCCCGGGCGCCCCGAGCACCGGGCTGTTTGCTTCGCGCGGGCAGCTGCAGGGGGGCCGCGCCGCGCCGTGCTGCGCCGCACACGCAGCCTCCGAAGGGTGGCCACAGTCCTAATCCGGCTGCTGCCGCCGCAAGGGAGCCGGGGCCAGTTCTGCCTCAAGCATCTCCTGCCACGCAGTGCCGAGAGCAGGCAGGGACTGTAGCYGGCTGCTATCCCGGTGGATACAGGGCAGGAGAGGCGGCTCCTTGCGGAGCGACGCTGTCTCTGGGCAGAGCTGTGTTTGTCTTCACTGTCTGGCATTGAGAGACGTGCAAAGCACCAGACAGACCTTTGCTGTCCCCAAACGCACCTCCCGCTGCAGCCCGGGGGGAGCCTGCGGGGACCCAGCCATCCCGGCCGGCAGCCGGAGCCCAGGGCTCCACCGGGGCCGCTGGTGGGGATAAATCGCCCGTTTCCCCTCCCCACGAGCACAGGGCGCTGGGGACGTCCCCGCCACCGCCTGCCCGGAGCGGGCTCTCGGCTGGGCGATGGGCAGAGGCGGCCCCGCACGCGGGCACCGGGCACCGAGCCCTGCGAGCCGCTTCCAGGCGTCGCTGGCCGGAAATCTCCAAGCGCGACGGGAAGCGGCCGGCTGCGGAAGGGAAGCTCTTTCCCAAGAAACCCCTCTGCGAGGTGCCGCGGCACCGCTGCCCGGCCCGGGGCTGGCCCTCGGGCAGGAACCGGCCCCCGGCGGCGGGACGCTGCTCGCTGCGCTGCCTTCAGCRCCACGGCTTTGCATAGAGAAAGGTCGAACAGATCCGAAAGGCCCCAGCTCGGCCCGGAGCGGCGAGTTCCGCTGCCACCTCGCCCCGCTCTTAACCCAGAGACCATCTCCTTCCCTCTGCAGTTAGCGCCGGACGAAGCTGTCCGGGYGGGAACGCCCGGGACGGGGCTCCGGGGCAGCATCCCCGCCGGCCCCCACCTCCCCCCCCCCCCCGAGCAGGGGAGCCCCGGGGCGTTGGGCCACAGGCTGTTTTGCCCCGAAGGGACGCAGCGATGAAGGGCTGCTGCCGTCTCTGGGGCTCTGCGCCTCCAGGGCCCGGGGGGGCCGAGGCCGTGGCCAGCGTGGAGGGTCCCGCGCTCGCCAGCCGGTGCCCCGCGCYGCTGCGTGCCCCGGGCCGGTGCTGCCAGCGGCCTCGCGATGGCCTGCGGGCTCGGGGACACCCCCGGCTCAGCCGCGGCGTGACCCCACGTGGTTTGTAAGCCCCATCTCCTGCTGCTTTGGCCCCTGCAGAAGCCAGCTAAAAAAATACCAAGGCCCAGAGCTAGCCTAGAGGAGGCCAGAAGGAAAAAAAAAAAAAAAAAAAATCTGCAAATCCTAGGGGACGGACCTAATTCCTAGGTCCGTCATTACACCAGGAAAACCCTAAATTGCCATTTTCGCTTTTAATTCGCTGTGAGAATGCATGATACCGAGCGCATTTCGAGCAACATCAGTAGGAGACACGGTGGCTGCTGGGGACGTGCAGGCAGCGGCGCCGCGGCCGCGCACCAGGGCCACGTTCAGGGGAACGAGCCGGGGCCGAGGGAATCAGCGTCCCCAGCTGGGAGGGGGGCGACAGGGCCTATAAGGGCAAGCGAGGCCCCTTCCCCTAGTCAGGCAGCTCCTGGGGGGAGCCCTGGCRGGGCTGAGCTGGTGGCCACGTGCAGGGGCCGTCGCTCCCTGCAGTGAGGCTGCCTGGGGCGCCCCTGGCCCYGCGGCGTTCCCAGCCGAGCGCAGCCGCTGTCTGCGCTCGCGGGATTTATAAGGTGGGTGCTGCTGCCTCTGGGATTTGACCTCTCTTTGCTCTCGGTGCAGCCGCATCCGGCTCCACTGCCGGGTGGGAGCCCCCGCCGGGGAACGGTGAGGCRGTTTGTAAGGGCAGGCGGCCCTAGGGTTCAGCGATTTCCCCAATTTCTGATGATGCCACGTGCAGCAATGTCATAAAATAGCTTGCTACAAGCCTAAGGCCCCTGGTTGGTGGCCAGCCGGGACCCGGTGGTCCCTTCTGGATGCTGGCGTCCCCGCAGGGAGGCCGCGCTGCCTGGCGGGGGCCCCTCCAACGCGCTCGTGGCTCTGCAGTTTGTTCGCTGTGACTCGGCTAATAACCTGCAAATAGGTGCAAGCAGCCTGCGGCTTTAAACACATGCTTAACTACACGCCCTGAACTACGTGTGAGGTGTAAACCTTCTGGAGGCGCGAGGCTCTTGCAGCGAACAAACAGCCCCGAAGATCTTAGGGGAGGGGTGAACAAATGAGAACATACAGGGTTCTGAGTGGACGGATGACCGAGCTTTACATGTTTTGCACCAAACTGGCTCATGTATTACAAAAATGCCATGAAAAATGAAAGCTCTGTCTAATGCAGCAACGTTTCAAGGGTAACTTACCTCGAAATGCAAGCGGGAGAGCGGCGGGCCCCTGCCCTGCCCCCGGCTCTCCCCGGAGCGCYGCAGCCTGCCCCAGGCCGTCCGTGCGCTCCTCAGACCAAAACCRTGTCCGGGGCCGCCGCTGCCCTGCGGAGGGGCCGATCGCCTCCGAAGCGGTGCCTGGCGGCTCCCCCAGGCCCACGCGGCTGCTCCCGGCACCCTGACGCGGACCGGGGCGGGATCCGCTCTTTTTGAAAGGATAAAGTTCCTTCTGAGAGGGGGGCTGTATCGAGCAGGCCCTAATTCCAGGCAACCGGGGTCAGTGTGCAGCCATATTCCCCTTAACTTTTGGAAAAGCGGAATCGAGTTTACTCTTGCACAAATTCGCAGATGATGCCAAAGTGGGCTGGGATAGCCAGTACTTGCAGAGGAAGGGCTAGGGTTAAAAATCATTTTGATAAAAGAGAAAAATGGTCTAAAGTAACTGCAAGGCAATTCAGTGAGGAGAAGGATGAAGTAGAAAAGAAATTTTTATTCTCGTAGAAYAGAAAAATGAAGTGAAGAAACCAAAATAGGGAATAAGATGGCTGCCACAGAAAAGTCAATGCACTTATAAATGAGTGTAACAATTGGTCACTGACATAATGGTAACAATTTCTGTGGATTGCAAAATATGCAAGTTCCTGCTTATCTTGCTGAGAGACAACTAGTAAGTCTTATTTCCAAGTTTTGACAAATGTATTACACGTTTTCTTAAGTTTCAGTATAGTTGCTTTTTCAATAAAACAGTCCCAGCTTTCCTTCAGCTTAACTGCCTCAGAGTGATTTCATTAATTCTAGCTGCATCAATTAAYTGCATTGATTTTAACATATAAAATGGCTCCGACTGGACTCGCGAGTTGCCGGCGGAGGGCTGGGAAGGCCCGGGCTGCGCTGCCAGGGCTCCGCGGTGCTGCTGCCTCGGCGCAGGGCCGTGTTGCCCCTTTCCCACCCTGGTGCCTCCTCTCCCCCCCTTTGCACCCCCCCAGCAGCCTCGTAGGACCCCAAGGTGCTTCTCGCCGGTGGGTGGGCAATGATGGGGTCCCACGGATGCCTGGCTGGGGACCTTGTTCTGAAGAGCCTTTATTTGTGTGCAAAGCTTTTCTTTTTTTCTTTTTTCCCAGGGGAGGGGACGTGCCTGCTGCAAGGTCCCTGGTGTGGGTCACGCAGGGCACGGGGGAGCCCAGCGCGGGTGTCGGGTGCGTAGTCGCTCATGAGCATCGAGCCGGACTAGCTGCTGAGTGGGATAATGGAGCTTGGTTGAAACTTCTGGAAAGTTTAATTCTTGCTGCTGGTGAATTGATGTGCGTGGGATGAAGGGGAGGAAGCTCCGCAGCGTTTCTGTGGTGGGGGCATTCTGCTAGTCCAATGTCTCCAGGTGTTTAAGATCGTTTGCCTCTTCCTCTTTTTTGACAAATTATAGCTTTTGTGAAATAATCTTTCAGAGTCGTGAACCAGGTTTCTTTCCGTGACGCATGACTTGCAGAGCAATGAAAGGGACATCTATGGCCTTGCAGCGGTTTTCTGTTCCCTCCCTGGGGGAACCGAACTTGTGGTGTGTGTGCAAAGATGAATCTGAAATTTGCTTTGCACGACTGGTCTGCAACGTGCACTCGAAACCTGCTGTCCTTGCAAATGCTCCTGCCGGCTACCTGACCTGCCACAGTAACTTCTGCAGCTAGCGCAAAGTGACTGCGGCTAGAATTGGTACAGCCATCAGAGGATACCCTTTTCCAGTGTTCACCAGTTCAAGGAGTTGGGATACAAAGTGGAGTCATAACAGCTCTGTGCGGGGGCAAACAAGAACTTGGATCAGTATCGAGACAGGGTCCAAGTGTCCTTGGATTGTCGTCACCAAGGGACGACAGTCTCGTGTTGCCGTCGAGATTTCCACCCAGAAAGACTTTGCCCTGCCTGGCAAGCGGCAGGTGAGAACCGCTCTGCCTGTCGGCGAAATGAGCTGAYGTGATTCCCCCTCGCTTAGGGCACGACGTGAGGAGCAGTGCTGGAGACACCTGCGCCYGAGGGGTGCCGGAGGGGGACCAGGAGTGCAGCCCTCGCCCTGCTGGCACTGAGCCAGAACACGGTGCCTGGGGACCCCTGACACAGCAAGCAGGTAGGACCCCAAATTTTTTCTATTTTCTTTTCTTTTTTTTCCTTTTTTTTTGCCTCATTCATACAGTACTCGCTCTCCTGCTCTTTCCCAGCTCCTTTTTTCTTTTCAACTTCTAGTGATTGCAACTGGCCTACAAAGAAAGCCCCCTCAGTGCAGGGACTGGCTCTCCCATCTTGGGTTACTTTTCTTTTTGAACATCTCAGCAGCTGCTGACCTGCGGTCCAAGCGGCACGTTTCCACACGCAGCCCTCAGCTGCTCAGGACCAGCCTGCTGGGCTTGACTGCTCCCTAACATCTCCAGATTTTGGCAGTTCCCATGTAAAGGTATCCAACCACTGTTCAGATTTCAAGTGGGAACTGGTGATGCTGATGAGTGTATCCAYTCCAATTAAAGCCACCCTCAGCCCACAGTGCTATTCCAAAAAACGGTTAGTGATCCCTAGGATCCAGTTGCTTTCTACCTCTCGAAGCAGCCACCGCACAGAGCCTGCCGCGTGCTTCCCCCTCTTGCACTGCCCAACAATTAATGCTTGTACTTGCTTCCCTGGCGTTCTCCACCGCTTAACATGGGCAAAAACGTTGCTATGCTCTTTCCTACAAAAGCACTGCAGTATTTATAAGTTTATATAAGGAATCATGTAGATGCCTGCAAAGGCCCCACCATGTGATGCCTGTTGCTGAACTTCAGCCAGGCTTCAGGGATAGTCCTCACCATTGGGTAAAGTAACCGGGAGAGGACTCCAYGCTTCTCCTCTGGTGTTCGTCTGCACTCATCTCCAGCAACACATTGCTGTGTCGTCACCTGTGGTTCTGTTCTTCTTGAAGATCGGGGCAATTGGCAACCTTAGTGTCAGTGACTTTTAAACCCTGGCCCACTTATGGAAACCTCCTATCTCAGGTGGGTAGTCTCACAAACTGTTAGAAAAGAAAAGGTTAAGGGCACTTAGCAAGTTTAGCTTGAAGCCCTGTTCTTTCTTTCTAAAGGTTGTGCTCCTGAACTGCAGATAATTACCGCTGTTCTCTTCCCTTTTATGGCATCCTTTAGATCAGGCTGTAGAAACAACATGTAGGTGCTTTAAAGTTTAAAAATGAGTGTCTCTTGGTATGGTTGTGAGGTTAAAAAAATAACATCTTCATTATGATTAAACCAAAGCAGAGAAAATTGGAGGTGTTCACTTTCAGCTGGTGAGTCACTAGCAGGGCTGAGGACAGCACTTGGGGCCACGGTCTCAGTCTGGGGCAGTTAGGAGCAGTGATTTGACTCCAAAGTAGTGGRTTTTATTCAGATCAACTTCTGAAGAGTTTTGCCAGTTTATCGTATGTAAACCAGATGCTACAGTAATAGTCATTTCATCACTGTCATGCAGCATCTCAGGATGTAACCTGCCCACGTCCACATTAACACATTACTTCACAGGAAATCAGTATGATTAGTATGGACTGTGTCTGATCTTCATCCATTTTTGCTTCCTTCAGGGTGGAGGGAAATTTTGTTCCCTGCCTTCCACAGCAATGCCAAACCTTATCCCGTGACAGCGTTTTTCAACCTGGCAGTGAAGCATGTGGAGTCCCACCATATGCTCTACTGAGTTTTATGGGTGATACCTGGGAACTTTCCCTGGCTTAAACATCGGCTGGTTGCCATATAACACCTGAGACATCCATGAGATGCAGCTCTGCACAGAGGTGGTGATATGTGTGTTGCCCCAAGCTGTGGTGGCACTTGGTGCTGGAGGGTGTCCAGGGGTGCTGTGCATGTGCAGAGGGACAGTCCCTGCGAACAGGAGGTGCAAACCAGCCAGCCCCGGTGTGGCAGAGCCTTGCTGGTTGTCCCGCCGAGCAGCAGGCAGCAGAGGGCCGTGGTGCCCTGCCGGAGAGCTCAGTACCAGCCAGGCTGGGAGCAGCAGGGCTCAGCCCCACAGGCAGTCCTCGGAGGCAGCCAGGCGCTTGTGATGCTGTGTGTCGGGGCCTGGATGCAGGGACCATCCTTGCAGCAGGTCCAGCTTCTTTTGTTGGAGAGCCTCGAGGTGTCTCAGGCAGTGCTGGGTGCCAGGCAAAGATGCTCCTCTGCACCCAGCTAGCTCAGATTGTTGCTGCCATCCAGATGGAAGAGGTGAAGGGGTGGGGGGTAGACAAGGGCACCCCTTTTCTACCTACCTTCCTCCCTGCCTGGCAGAGAGGTTGCTGTCAGGCTAGCCAGACTGATTGTTAGCCCAGAGGGCCTCTTGCCAGCTTTGTGAGGTGGATTTTGACAGGTGGGGAAACTGAGGCACAGAGTAGGCCTGTGAGCTGGTGGGGGAGTCCCWGTGGAGCTGGCTTGCTGTCCTTCCTGGCAGTGCAGTGAAGCCACAGCTGAACCTGCTGAAGGGCTGCACTGGCCTGGACAACCCTCTGCAGGGTTTGGTGCCTCCTCCCTGCCTGTGGAACGGGCCAGGGAGCAGCTGGGTGCCTTGGCTGGCCAGGTCTCCTCCCTCCCCATGCAGGGATCACCTCTGGGCACAGCCCAGGGGGATGGAAAACAGGTCTGGTCTTGGAGCCTGGGGCTGTCTCAGAGCYGTTCCTGGGGGACTTTGCCCCAGCCACGCGCTGTCTATCCGATGGGAAGAGCGCCAATGCTGAACCACTTTCTTCCCCTTTTCCTTGAGCGGTGCTGCACCTTTTAAAGGCAGGGCTGCCGAGCTCAGGGCAAGGGCAGCTGGTTGCCTGCCCTGTGCCAGCTCCCCAGGAGCGGCTGCGGGGTTTTGGTGACGCCCTCGCTGCCCCGCACTAACAGCGGGCACACTGTGGCTACATCAGCGGCTCCGAACGGGGCTGGCGTCCGCCCTGCCAGGCAGAGCCGGAGCTTCTGGGAGCAGCTCCTGGTCTCCCCTGGGGGTGATAGCCTTGGTCATCAGCAGCCACGACACCTTGTCACGGGCAACACAGGACTGTGGGACAGGCCAGGAAAGGTGGAAAACAATTTCTGGGAGGCTTTGTGTTGCCAGAAGCTGTATTCCAGGTTCCCTCCRCCTCCCCTTTGCGCAGCTCCTTAGCTGTCAAGAGAAAGCCACTGGATTTGCAGTCTGGCAGAACTTCAGGGCCTCCGTAATTAATAACATCTGCATTTTGCTTCCTGGTGGGCCTGTATTTAAGAAAGCAGAAAAATCAAGTTTACACTTGCACAGACTTGCAGATGACAAAGCTAGGACAGGGCTGCTAGTGCTTGTGTAGGGAGGATTAGAATTTAGATCATTTTCTACTTTATCAAAATAATTTTAAATAACTTCAAGGCAATTCAATAAGGGGAAGGATGAAGTAATATGCTTAGAAAAGAAAAATTAAGTGAAGAAATCCCAAATGGGAAATGACTGTCATAGAAAAGTCAAGGTATTTATAAATGAATGTAAAAATCAGTCACCTACATTATGGTATAAATTTCTTTTATGGATTCCAAAATATCCAAATAACTGCATATTTTATTGAGACAACAAATAAGTCTTAATTCCAAGTTTTGATAATATTACACATTTTCTTAAGTTTTAATATAGCTGCTTTTTAAAATAAAACAGTCCAGACTTCTTCAAATTAATTGCTTCGAAGTGATTTCATTCTAGCTGTGTCAGTTAATTGCCTCACTTTAATGTTTAAAAAAAAAAAAAAAATTTCTCAGCAAATGACTCTCAAATCAGATGTCAATGTATTTTCCCAAATTGCCAGCAGAGGGCAGGAAACGATCAAATTATCTTGAAGGAAGTTACCCTATGGCTGGCCATCAGCACAGACCTTTCATCCAGTTCACAGATGACCTCTTTCACCAGAACAACAATATAAATTAGTGGCTATTTGTATTTCAGCATGTGTATTGTGTWTTGCTAAAGCCACCGTAATAGCATCTAGGCCACTCAGCCAAAGTACGCAGACCTTTTGGTGACAAAGAAGCTCCTAGAAACCTTCCCCACTTCAACCGGCTCCTGGACTGGACAGGAAAAAATGGTCAAAACAGGTCAGTCTCTGACACCACTGGCAGCACAGTCTACCAGTGTCCCCTCTCCGGCCTGCACATATGTCATTTTTATCTGGTACAAGACAAGAGGGAAAAGTTGGACAACGCCTACTTGTCTCTTGCAGATAAATAGCATAAACATTAGAGAGAACTCCAAAGTTAGCAGCCTTAGAGTCTGTCGGCCTCGACAGYATAGACTGATTCTCACTGGGTGAAATTTATCATTCTATTAAAGAAACACCCTTGCTTGCACTGAGCAAACATTATTTTAATGCAGAATTAAAAAACATCTACATTCCTCATAGTACCATAATTTGGATTTGCGTATCTTAAATGTTCAAATCCAGAAACCTAGTAGGACTGATGGGTAATGAAAATGTAATTAAATCTATAGTTGCCAAGAAGGGTGAAGAAAGTCTGTGTGATTTTTTACATATATTCTCTTTCCTAAGGAGAAAACAAGCACTGATTCTTTTCTGGTCAACACCAGAAACCATGTGAGTTCATGCCTCATCCAGACTCCCACCAGAGCCTGTTCCAGCTCTGTGAGATGCCATGCTATTTGCATACACAAGGAAGGAAATGTTTCATGGTTCAGTAGCAGAGAGAAGCTCTTTGAACTACCAAGAGAAAAACAGCGGGAGAGCGGAGTCCTGTAAGGAGATGCACTGTTTCGAGAAACTGCTCAGACAACAGACTTAGGATTCCAAATACATTCTTGAACTTTTATTTCTCCCCAAAGGTAAGCAGTTAATTAAAAACTCTAAAACCAAACCAAAAATATTACTTTCAGAAACAAACATGTGCACTTGCATGCTTGATTTACACCCAAAACTGCAATTTCAAATTTCAACAATAATGAATATGCTAATGATCCAATTAGGGTTGGCAGTGTGAGAAAACGCTTGCATTTGTAACCATGGCAAATGTATAACAAATAAATGCGTCTGTTCAGGTGTACGCAGTTTTGAGCAAATTGACCATGCCACATAGAAAAAGTGAAATGATGCTGAYGATTCTGAAACAGCAGGAGAGAAAAATCAGACTAGCAGGACAACTTAATGAAAACTGGCACTTCCCAACTGAGAATGCTGCAGCAGTATGCAATATTAAACTCTTCCATACCTAGATTAGACTTTGTAGACTCCCCTTCCCCATGCACACATGTAGTTCCTCAAAATAGTGATGCAAAAAACATTGCTTTTTGCTTCTGCTAGAATTCCAAAATTCTGCTCATGATTTCTTGAGAGTTAGGGACACTTCATGAATTTACACATAACAAAAGTAGCTGCTTCCTAAGACTTGAAGCCAAAGTGCTAACAGGGAGCAACCACCAATTACAGAAACCTAAATGCAACTGTTTTTAAGCAAAGAAAAAAATTGTGTTTAAAAAAAAAAAAGTATTTCAAAAGCAGTTCTGTACTGTAACATATAACACCTTCCCCCAAATCATGCCACAGTCAGTACTGTGGATTACACTACTTCAGTATAAAAAACAAAAACCACAGATCATAAACCCAGAAGTCTTTAAATTCCAAACCCACTACTTTTAAGAGGTGCTTCCTTATATGTGAAGCAACTGCTTTTTTGTCCAGGTACTTATCTATTTTGGATTCATAATGTGCAAAACCCATAAATTATAGATTTATTCCTGACAGATTCTCTTTCTAGTGCTGAAACAAATTCACAGTATAATCCATCAAGACTCTTCATGCTGTGAATGAGTATTAAAAAAAGGTAAAGTGCAATTCATCCTGTTTTGCAGTCATACAGTGAACTCCGTACTTCAGCAGACATTTACAGCATATTTCATAATAGGAAGACCCCACATTAAACAATGTCTTTAGTTCAAGGTGGGTGCTTCTGCTCTTTAATAGGCTGCATGAAACTTACTGTGCTGTAAAATCTGAAAAATTCTGGCTTCAGTCCAGCTTCTGACAGTGTTACGAGGGTCTCAGTCACTCACTAGTAATATCAAGAACAGTAGATCTTTTTGATATTTAAACACAGCACAAATCTGAAATCGGAAGGTTCATTCTGAATTCTCCAGCTTTTGTGCAGTCAGACTCTTGTTGTTACTTAAATCCAGTTGTTGATGCTCTACTGACAAACTCATTGTACTCCTTCCCCAGTTTGCTATAGCAGCTCTTGCTCATCATCTTCAGATCCTGAGGGTCCTTGTCGTACCTCTTCATACCATTTGTTTGTGAGGGTTTTCATCTGTATGCGCCCATGATGCAAGTCCTAAGGCAAAATAAAACCAGAACACTTGTTATTTAGCTACAATACTATTTGTGTGTCAGAGAGAACAAGAGAGAAAGACTAGTTTAGCACGTCTCACGAAATAATCTGGTCCCGGTCCTGAGCTTGCAAAACATTCTGGTTCTTACCAGGAAATATTTATCAAATGCTCAATCCATTTGTATTTATTTCCAGAGGTGATATTTTTGATGACAGATTTTTACTTGTTTTTCTAGACAGCCATGCTCTGTGAGTTTCAAAAATCACAATATTGTCTGTATGGCCCATCTTTGAATCTCACTCCCCTCTGCATGTCCCTGGAGACAGTGGGAAGCTTGTGGCCTGCTCTGGTGAGTCACATACTTATTTTTCTAGCCTTTGGCCGCAATCTGGATGGCAGCCTGTGTTTCTGACTAMCAAGTATGAATCCAATGCTTGCTCTCGTTTCTTGGTTCTTTTTGGTTTTGCAAAAAATCCTTTTGGCTTTTGTGTGAAAGTGCTGAAAGCATGTCCTGTAATTATTTTGGAAAGAAGCATGTTTGAGCAGGCCAGGAAGATGGAATGAGCACACTTTACACAAAATGATCAATTCCACAGCAGAAATGCTGAATTTTATGGTGAATTGGTAAAACACTGAATTCTGTGGCCAAGGAATCTCAGGTTTCTAAAGGCTTGGATTGAAAACAGCACAGCATTTACACCTCTCAGAACCCCTCAGCGTTAAGTTTTCTCCATGTTCAGCCAGGTGTCACTTCGTATTCGCAGCTTTTAAGTCTGTCTCCCAGKGAGGAAGTCTAGAAAGTGAAAGTTGCAATCCTAGTGCAAAATTCCAAGATAAAAGGTGCACACTGCAGAAAAATCACAGCTCCAGAATTCACAGGACCTCGTACAGCAAAAGGCAGCAACAGTTTGTGTGACAGCACTTTAAAAATTGCATGGCAGCAGCTTTTTCTAGTAAGTTTAGCTTTGGAAGCTCTATTAGGCACAATTTTAGATTTGATTGCCAAACTCTTGATATGGTCACGGTAGTCTGTAAGATTAAAGCTGAGTTCAGTAAACCCATACATGCTTTAAAGTTTAATTGTGGTAGCCCTGAAAGGTGCTCATTCAATTCAATCTGCAATTTCACAGTGCAGCTTTTCATTACAGATGCTCTACATATGCACAAGTAATATATTGCCTCACTGTTCCTAGTGTAGAAGCTACATGACCGCATTACAAGCCTTGAATGGTACAGAGTGAAATGACAACCAACTCTACCACACCATTTCTTCTCTTCAAGAAAAGCAGCAATACYTACTTCCTGTGTGAGTCGTCTGGTGAAGAAAGGATTCAAATACTTGGCATCAAACCACATAAACCCTTTGAGGTCCTGGCGTTTTATGTACTGGGCTTCATACTCCTCCTCTGTGAGTTCTGATAAATGTTCAGATTCTATGGTATTCCCCTAGAAAAAACACAAAAATATTGGAATAACTACTAGAAATATAGCACTTGTTCYCTTCAGTTTGCTTCAGCCCACTCTGCTCTCTCCCTTCTCACAAGTAATTCCCATGCTGCAACAAAATGGAAATTATCACCTCAGCCTACCAAGGCTTATGGCTGTATGAATCTTTCCAGTTGCTGATTCCCAGAGCCACTTCCCTTTTCACGCTGAAAGGTAAAAAGGCTTCAAATGTTCCTTATTTTGTACTGTTACCATTGCGGAGAGTGGAAATTTCTAGTGCATAGGTTTTCTCTTGTTAGCTGAACAATGAGTTTACCCAGCAAGCAATAACACTTCAATGCCATTGTCCAGGTRACTGCTGACTCTCACACTGAAAACAAGCCCGAATCAGAACATATCACCGTGTCCTTCCTGTGCACGCTTCCCTATATGGACAGTAGGCATAAGTTAATTCCAAGGACTGCAAAGGTCCTGAAACTCCATGCCAAAAGGAGCTGTTCTTCACACCCTGTAGAACAATACCCTGCCTGTATTGTTTGATGGTTTGGAGAAAAACAGACAAAGGTTCTAGGAGTCTTAACGCACTCCTGCCTTCAGCACATGAGGTTTCAGACTGGCTGTTAGTTTTCTGCAGTACTTCTGCTTAGCCAAGAACTGCTTTAAAATAAACCCCAGTCAGAGGGATGCTGTTACAACCTTCTCATGGCTTTTGCTTTGACTTTTTCAAAATAATTCCTCTCTGCCTTTGACAATTAATGCATGACTCACAATGTACTAGTTACTTTCCCTCTATATATGACTCAACCTATCCTGTATCATCTGCTCCATGCTTTTGCAGGGGTTACTTTAATTTCTACTGATCAATTTATAAATAAATTGATTTAGCATCATTCCCTTTGTCCCAAACAGTTACTTGTGTAAATACTAACTGAGCTCTGTCTTCACAGTTTTTTAAAATGACATCGCTTGGTTTTCTCCTACCATGCTCCCACTGCTTTCACTTTACTTTTTAGTAGAAAATAACCCTAAGTTTTTACTATGTAYTGGTCTTTTCTTTAAAAAGGTAAAGAAGTAACATCAAAAATCCACCRAATAAAAGAGAAACAAACCATCTTCTCTGTCTTGCTAAGATTAATGTCCTTCTTGTTCTTCCTGCGTGCTTTGGAGTCCTCAATGTCTATCAGTCTGATGAGGGGCATGGTTCCTCCTCCCAGCAGCAAAATTGTGAACAACACAATGATGATTGTTGTGGTCCCAATGAGCTGTCTCTTCTCTATTGGTTCCAAGCCCAAATGGAGGCTGAGGGCATAGGGAATTGCACCACGTAAACCTTATCAGAGAGAATAATAAATCAGTGAAGAGACAATCAACACCAACACTGGTCCTCAGCACCCTGTTAACTCACCGGGAGTCCTCTAATTTTAAAGATATTTACAGTCCTACACTATGCCCGTTTCTCTATCGTTTGGTCACCACCCTAAAATGAATCAGAACTTTTCAGATATTATGCTTTTCAAAACGTAACGTTGTTACATCTATAAAGAAATTAGCTGCTTTGCAGAAAAGCTGTAGTTGGAATCTATGCAATTGAGATGAGARTCTCTCTCTGGCACAAGGGGGAAAGAACATCTATCTATTGTATTTGGGCTTGAGAATGGTGCAAATGTTCAGCTGAGTTTTGCTCCACAGATGGAAAATGATTTCCTCTCAGCACAGCTCACACAGTGAAAAAGATGAAACATTTTAACAAGCCCTCCATACTTTGAGCTTTAACTTACCACTAAACCACATAATAAACATCATCTTGGGGGTGATTTTATGATCACGGAAGAAGTTGAGTAGGTAGGAAAGTGGAAAAATATTCACTGCTCTACCAAACAGAACAAGTACCTGAAAAACAAAAAGCAAAGAAAAAGGCTATTTGATGCATTACATTCATGCAGGCCCCAGCTGCATCTGGCTTGTGCAGAGTAAGGTGAATATATCCTTATCGTACACAAACCTCATACACAGGCATGCTGCTAAATCAACATAAATATATCTCTCAGCATAGGTCAATGTAGAATTTAATGTTTTAAGCATTTAATCTGCTTAACCGAAATTAAACCAGACTTGTCACTGACAGAGACCAGACACTGTTTTACTTATAACCAGTAAACAAAACACATTTCTAGGGAGACAAAGAATTACTTTGGGTGCAAGTTTTACTCGGTTCAGTCAGTTCAGCTCCTTTAATCACTCCCTTGGCACAGCAGCCAAGAGGCAAGAAGGTATTTGTATTGTCTCCCTATGGACCAGTCCCTCAGAGAAGAAGGCCAGAAGCCAAACAAAAAGCATGTAATTCAGTCCCTCAGACGTCCCTGGGTATGATTATAAAATATACCAAAACATCCAAGTAACACTAGCTGGGGGGGAGTATTAGTGATTTCATGGAAGCCAATTAACAAGCACAGTGAAAACTAACTCAGGAAGGCAAAATTCTTCACAACAACATTGCTTTGTAAACTCCACCACAAACAGACCTTGAAAAGGTAAATATCCTAGAACTAGTCAGCAGRATCCTTGTAGGGCTGTGTCATTTTCCTTTATGAATCACCCCCAAATTATTCTATTTGCATATGGCTGTGAGGCCAATGCTACATAGGAGGAAGTGTCACACCTTAGCTATATATTAGATAAGGAAGGTGGGTACATATGTGTAATGCAATGAGAGCAGTTCCCCATGCTGATACCACTAAACTAGGAATGGTAGAGAACAATTCTTCTCTTGAACCATGGACTAAAATGTGCTAAGTATATGTTCTTGTATGTGACTGGAAGTGGATTCACATTTCACTCTTTTCGCTCTACAAAAGGGAACATACTTTTCTCTTTAAATTAATATAATTGCAATAGAAATAGGTAACTCCCATGTGAAACAATCCAAAGTGTCATTACAAAAAGGTACATTGAAATATATGCCATACAGAATGAAAGAAGCAAGAGTAAGGCCCATCTCTGAAAAAGGTGAGCTGAAAGCAAAGCAATCATGTATGGACTAAATTTATTTATATTATTTATATGAACAAACTGCAAACATATATGAGAGAGASAGACTCAAAGCTGTAGTGCTGGAAGTGATGAAATAAAGCAGAGTTTGACATGAGTTTGCACTGTAGTTTCTACAAACCGCCCATTTATGMAAATCCTTCATATGAAGCTAAAGATACGTAAAAACTCAGAATTGTTTTCCAAGAAAATAAATAACTTYTGAAATTAAGTGATATTTACAATAATCTTAACATCCTTGGAGATTTCTCATATYCTAGTAGATCTAATAAGGTCAAAACAAACAAGGGTCTTTTCCTTATTTTTAATCTTATACACACAGGCTTCAAAATAATAGCACACTGGAATTCCTTAATGAATGCTGCTGTGTATGTACACCAAAGTGCTGAGAATAAGAAGAAAAGAATAATTTCATGCTATTTGTGGGAACTAACTATGTGTAATATACAAAAAGATTCCGTATTTTTCATAGMAATATAAAAGTATTTTCACAAAACTCTATAAAACACAACAAATATTCTGAAATATTTTAAGTGTGAGGATTTTTTACCCTGTGAATACCAAAAAGGTATCTAAACAAGTTTGGAAGGAAGTAAATACTTACTATGCACCAGATGACGAAGGACATTTCAAACTTGTGAGGAAAACTAAAAATTGACAGGCCAAGAAAAGCAAAAACACACGTTTCTGAAAAAGAAAAAACATTTTAAATAACCAATTCTATAAAACTGTTTCTATTCCTATAATAAATTAACACATATGCTACATAAAATATATATTTCCTCATTTTTGGATGCACAAAAGAAGCACAAGYGGCATTTTGCAAAAGGCCAGATTTTCCCACTCTCACTGTCAGTGGACAGCACCTTAGTCTGTATGTAGGAGGCTTTTTTCCAGCCATAAATTACTAATGAGTATGAACAAAGCCAGCAAAACCTTGTTCTAGAGACAGAGGAATTTTTTTGCTTCAAGAATATAGGACAAGCTGCAGAACACACTTAAGCTAAAGGACTGACTACTAATCATTTCAGTAGTTTTGAATCAGATTCTATATAAAACTGAAATGTCTGCAAATCTGCAATACTGCTACCAAAGAGCAAATGCTCCAGTAATCCAAACATTTCATTTCCTAAGTACCAAGCTATTACCATTAGAGAATCTCACAGTGATGATGTTTCATAAGACCATTGCACTGGTAGCTGTCCTAGCAAGCTAGATTCCTTATTATAAAGACAGTTACAGACAGGAAGGTTTTGGATAGACAGTAGTAAATAACCGAGTAACCGAGTTACCCAACTTTAACACTTATCACTCATGCTTTGGGTCCTGGTTACTTACATTTGCATGCTCAAAGTTGGCTGCAAATATATAAAAAAATTACATAGTAACTCCTTTACAGTGACTTGAATGAACATGTCTTTTTTAGCATTTGTAACACATAAGAGTAAAAGCCTGACGAGCTACTGGTGTTCAGACAAGTGGTTAAATTTAGCTTGCAGCAGTACCACTTCTTGTCCACACTTCAAATGCAAGCAACTTTTTGCAAAAAGTATGGAACACTTTTATGCCACACCCTAGAAAAATGAGGATATATTTGTAATACAGACTCATGTCATTTCTTTAGAAGTTTGCCTCATAAAAGGAAATGGAAAAGCTATGTGGCTCTAAGCTGCTTGTATCACTACTTCCAAAAATTTCTTCTCAATTTGTAAAGCTATTATTTTTTTCAAGAAGCTTTTTAATATCCAAAATCAGTTAAAACTATGGCTATATTCCATCTCCTACAACTAAAAATAGGCCAGAGGGAGAAAGGAGTCAGAGAGATCTATTTGGTTATCAATCTTGTGGCAAATCTTTGCAGGAGCCTGCAGGATGGGAGAGGGAGAAGATTGACTGTACGTTTTCTCCAGTATGGCAGGAAAGGTGACTTTTGACTGCCTTCCAGCCTCCATTACTAGGTAGCCTTCTGTTAAAGACATGTACCACTGACAAACAAATTGCTAGAGGAAAATTCACCCTTCTTGCTCCCACCAGAATCACCATTTCATGCAGACTGATTCTTAAACTATGAATATTAGACAAACACTAAACGTAGCACTTACCACACATAAAAGCAACAGTTCTCAGTGTCTGCTGCATTAAAATCTGTGTAACTGGGGACAGATTATGATGTGTATAGTGAGACATCACGATGCCAGAGAAGAGGATTGCCATGATACCTGTAGATACAATGTGGCAATCAACAAAAGAAGAATACCTTGTACTCTGCAAACATTATTTGTGTTTCTAACCCCTACCAACACAAAAGTTTTTGAAGAGATGAGTGARGTTTCTATTACCACTATTATTCATACCGGTCTCATTCCACTGGTCATGTAAATACTAGGAGGTCCAATATAGATCGTGTGCATGCTAGAATAAATCCCCTGTTACCTCACGTTTTCCCACAAAAGTGAGGGAAATAATCTGAAATCTTGAGTGGTTTTTTCCGCCTTTCATTCTCCTAACAAGATAGAGAGGTGAGATCAAAAGAGGAGTAAAACCAACCTGAGAATAATGGGGCTAGAAAACTATATCATTTAGTTCTCCCAGTAAAGTGTCAGTGGGACCTGCTCATCCACCGGGCCCAGTCACTCCACCAGGAGTTGAACGAAACCAGCAGGGCATTGGTGGGAATCCACTCCAGTATGGTGCATCAGCTCTAATATTGTAAAAAATTAAGAAAGAATAGCATATGCAGGTGTACTCCAATTTGCTATCAATTGGAGAATCCGAAAAGCTACTAAGACTTGAGATTTGAGGTAAAAATTACCTTGGTAGGGAGGGAGAGCCCAATATGTAGGGCTTGTAAGCAAAGCTACTGTGCAGGATGTGCCCCTTACAGCCAGCAGAAGGGGTCACTAAACCAGCTAGGATAGGTTATTACAGAGATTAGCCTCAGCCGTCAGCTATGGAAAAAGCCACCAAATCTACTGTTATAGAGTTTGGTGCCCTAACGACATGCTCAGCTTGGTAGAACAGCAGAACAGCTATCTCAGATTTCACTATATTCTTGTATCTTTGAGTTAGGAATTTTTCCATCTACCTTGCTGCTCACTTCTTGTATTTTTATGGGATGAATCTGAATTTTAACCTCTTTCTCTCACCCTTCAAGACATAYCACAGAAGCTCACTGTCAATTGTTCAGTGTTCATAAGGATCTGGATATCTCAAAGGAACTTTTAAACATTTCCAGGGCTGCTGCACAGACATACAGCTGAGAAGGCTGTCAYGTGAGATGATGGTTAGGACTGTGGAAGACTTTAACAGTTCACTTGAAGAAAAACTACACTATCCCTTGTGAGGAACTTGGGAAGTAACTGAACAAAAGCAACAATATAACCCAGAAGAAATCAATTGCAATGCAGATCATGGAGAGGACAAGATGACATTTGGGAGTATGCCTGCTTAGCCCAAAACAAAGGAAGTTTGAAAAACTAAAAGAGTTTGGCTAGAGCTACATGCCCAGGAGTGGCCCAGATGAACWTGACTGGAAGGATTAGACTAAAGATGAACTCGACTGAAAGGATTAGAATAAATAACTGAGGTACAGTCAAAAGAATCCTTTGTCTGAAACAGAGGGGTGATCTGACTAAGGTCATTTAAAGTTTGTATTTCTTGATAACTCATTCTTGAAGGCATTTGAGCAAATTAGAGAGCCTGTCTTTGCAAATAGAAAGACAAAGGACCCCTAACATCCTAAGAGTAACTAGGTAGGAATCTTACCATAAATTCTTGTTGGTTATATATCAAAATACAAGTATGTTGGTTGTATAGTGTAATGGCACTATAATTCTGTAATATTTTATAATTATTTTTAGATTCATAAGCAATATAAACTAGAAATAAAAAAGGCTATTTTCTGAGGCATTCATGTAATATACTGACAATTCTAGTATAATCTTCTTAAAGGCAAAATTCATTTTTATAACAACACAAATATTAAAACATATCAAGCTGCTTGCTCAAATTTCAGGTAACTTCCATTATCCTATATATGTGTTGGCCCATACAGGCAAACAGAATAGTTTTGGACGCAGGTGGGCAGAATGGAATGTTTGCGTTAGCATTATACATCCTGATTGTGTAACTACCATGATTACAAGCCACATCCTTATACATATAAAAAAATACAACTCTACTGACTTCAGTGGAGGTATGCTGATATATACTGCTACAGATTCCATTCCAAAATATCCATGTTAGTGCACATGCACATTTTAGAAAGTCTGATTTTATACCTGCAGATCATTTATAAGAAATCTAGTTCTGCTACTGTTTCTCAGAAACCAGTAACATTCTTAATATACAAACTTGTAGAGCAAATATATCTTTTAATGCACTAACCCCCCCACCCCAAATTGGATCCAAACAGATGCTTGAGCTATTTAAATTATGCTAATTGTTGCATCCTTTCCCATTTCCCTTTATGAACAACTGTGAAATGAGACAGGAAGCTGATTGCCTTCAAAAACCAATGAAATCAGTAGAGGTCAGAGATGAGCATCCAGCAGAACTGGACCCTGTCTTTGGACTTGATTCTACAAAATGACAGAAAAAAATCACCTCTAAGCCTCTTCTCCTGGCTTGCAGCAAAACTTCTACCTAGTATATAGAGATAATTACAAAACATCATGGTCTCAGTGAAACTTGTCCAGTGGCATGGAAGGATGGCCAGAAAAATGGCTACTGGGGAGTAGGCTGGATTTTATCTAAGCTAGCCCACATGTGGCCTAGCCCTACAGTGTGCAACTGCAGTTTTTCTTCTGTGTGAGGCAGAGGTAACTGGGGAGAATACTATTATTTACCTTGGCTATCTAATGCACATGAAAACCGCAATTAACTTTTGCATATTTCTGTCTTCACAAACATTAAGTAGAGAATGAGCGTTTCCCTAAAGTAAGGCAAGGTCAGAAGTAAAAGCACAGGTCAAATGAGAAAACATGTAAAAAAACCCAGGAGCCTTCTATTCATTTTGCTACTCACCTGACAGTGAGATACCTTCTGCGAGTCCATAAGGAAGATACGCAAAGATAATCATCATCCCAAACTCTAGAGAGGGTGTCTTCCTTAAATCAATGTGCTTTAGCACGTACATATGAAAATGTTATGGAAAATATAAGTGAAAAACATCCAAAGAAAAATTTAAATCTATACAATTCTATGATGAACCAGTCATTATGTTTAATGTACTTATCTAGTGAATAGCTGAAAAAGTCTACAAATTGATCTATGAATCAAGTGTGGAAAGATTAATAAATTCTTGTGAGGAGTGTTTGATTTTTGTAGAAGCTACTGCTGGTAGAAGTCCATCAGAATGGACAGACCTAAAGACAGAAGAGCTCTGTTACCGACATACCTATACAACACCGATGACAGCATGCCAAACTTTGTTTGCATCGAGAAGGGCCATTCCCTACACTTTCAGTCTTTGAAATCTCTGCTCTGATGGCCAGATAAGGATTCCTGTCCATAAAGAAGTGAACTGACTGCACCAAAACTATTGCAGAGAAACCACAGAGAGTCATTAAATAGTAAAGTCTTTTTTAAAAATAGGGGAGAGCTATGAAACAGCAACTTAGAAGTGAAATAACTCTCACCTCTGTTTCAACAGAAGTAACTTCCGTTTGATATTTAGCTGAGCTAAACTCACTGTATTTATGTTTGTACTCACAGGCGTGGACACTTGTCAAGGTTTGCAAATTCTGCTGCTTTGCATCTCATGCAGGGCACTGCAGCACAGCTGCCAAATACAAGGAAGACAACTTTGCCTCAGACATAAATATTTGCCACACTAAACATGCAAATAATCTCCTCTCTTCAGTCACTACACTTTTAGGTACTTTCAAATGGATAAGACATATCTGCAACAATATTAACAGTGAAGAAACACATTTACGTATTCCTTGAATCACATCCTTGACTCAACTCTTAAAATACTCCACCTACCATCTTTGTTAGAATTCAGAGGATTAGATGCCAGTGACACAGAAGTTCACATTCCTCCTGGGTCACGAACCAGCAAGCTTCAATCATATTTATCTGCTGGCAACTATTACAGATTTCCTTTGCTTCACTGAAATTTTGCATGCTTGTGGTAAATCTAATACTATGAGGCACAAATAACAATCATATATCAGAGCAAATAAACTGCTTTTCTGTTTGGCTTTATATCACTTAGATATCAGTGAAAGAATGATGAAAAACTCTCTCACTCTCTTGTTGAGATATATGGAGCAATTTAAAAGTTCAAGGAATCATTCTAAAGAACCAAGAGGGCAAACACGTCTGCATTTAACTGAATACCCTGTTGTTCTTACTTACAAACAAAGTGCTTAACAGTATGTTCCAGATCACCTGAATATCTGTTGCATAAGCCTAGCATAAAAAATTACCTACAGTGAATTCTCTGTTAACATTAAAGCAAGCTTTCAAAAGTAACAAAGGTATCTGACTTAAACAAACATCCTTCCTTATCTCAGTAGAGAAGCTTTTGGGTTGTTTAGCAACCAATTCATGCAAGCGGAAAGGCAAAAAGATATAACTCAACGTAAATCCAAATCAGCGGTATCTGTATTCAGCTGGCCGAATATGATACACAGGGACAAATGAGTGGGCTTTACTCAAAAGCCCATGGGAAAAACAGCTGATTTTTTTTTTTTGAGTGTTTTATATATGTGAAAGAAGAGCCATACACTTGGTACTAATGGATCAGTATTGACATGAAATTAACATATTGTGAATTTAGAAAACAATTGCCCTATTTG
The DNA here is from genome assembly GCF_003343035.1 of Apteryx rowi. NCBI lineage: Eukaryota > Metazoa > Chordata > Aves > Apterygiformes > Apterygidae > Apteryx > Apteryx rowi. The sequence goes on along the minus strand of NW_020447195.1, from coordinate 2,763,238 downwards.
TAACATGGAATATGAGCTACTGCACAGCATTTCAGACTAATTATGTTCATACATCTATGTGCACTAACATAAAAACAAAATGAGCATGAGAAAATGCTCAGCCAACACAATGATCTCTAATAAGAAATAACCCCTATGAAACACTGGAGAATGTGGGAACAAAAAAAACTATTAGAACATTAGAATTCACCAATTTATATGTGTACCACATTACCAAAATTAAAAAAGGATATTAATGCAGAAATAAGGCCAGTAAGTGTGCCAAGTGCTGCAGAGCCAAAGAACATCTTAAGAAAGTATCCCAGTGCCTGCAGAAAGGTTTGCCATCCACTTACATCTGACATATTTTCTCTTGTCAAACCTTCTGCTGTGCTGGAAATGATTAAAAAATAAATAAAAAGAAACGGTTATAAATTCTAAGCCTGGATACAAGCCAAATACCTTTTGAGAGAGAAAAGGAAGGACTTCCATTTCTTTGTTGCTGCCACTCTTAAAAGGCTTTTACTGAAATATATAACAAGGGGAATGTCAGATGATATTAATCAAATCTTGTGTAATCCTCAAAGGGAAACCTAATTCTGTTCAAAATCTGGAAACCCAGCATTGCTCTTCTGAAGAAACCTCACAATGGTGAAAATAGGCTATGATAATGCCCAGTATTACAAAACAATTTTCAAACTTTCAAAAAGGAAAAGAAAGCACATTCTGCAGTGGGGAAAAGTCAGCCCAAGAAAAAGTAAAGAGAGAGGTCATGTGATCCTTACAGAACAAACAAACAGGAAGACCTTTCTCCAAATATTTAGGTGTGGATAAGAAAGAGGAAGGTCACTGGAGAAAACCAAAGATGATCTGAAGAGGAAAGGGGAAATTGTTCGTGGTCTTCCATAAAAGGACCTATATTACTTAAACAAACAGTTCCTTGAAAAATGACTCTGTAACTCCACTACCTTCTTACTCACTAGCTCTGCTCCTTGTAAATATTCATAGTGACATCTGTTGACTTCAGTAAGAACATGAAGATATGGCTGCATTTTTTCCACTCTTTCAGCCCCAAAGAATTATCATGGGTAAAGGATAAGGATACTGGCTGCTTTCTTCCTTGTAGTAGCCTCAACATAAATATTTAACTAAGTTCCTACTGCATAGATGTCAATGTATCCCCCAAAACTGAAGTGTGATTCTAGATATAAGCCAACGATGCAGGAACAACACCTGCTTATTTGGCTAGGAAAATATTTTTGTGCGAGCTTGAAAGGACCATCTTGGTTTTCAGTTGTCAGGACACTCAGATGGAAAGAGAGCTGATAAACTCATGGACTTACAAAGCAACCAATTCCAGCCTCRCGTCAGTAAGATGAGGCACTGAGGAAGTTGCAAAAAGACAGTTATTTACCGTCTCCTGCCTATGCAGTTTATGTTAGAAAAGAGTGGACTGCTTCTAACAAAGAAGGATCAGTACCAAAACTCAGCTTTAAGCCAGAAGCACATGATTTGTTGCAACTGGAGATGGAAGAAATATTGTATATTTGAATAACTGTAATTAACAGAAAAGATTGTTGTTGCAGTGTTTCATAAACATGTGTAGTTCAAATGCACTTACTTAGTCAAGACGATAGAAACTGCATCATTGAGAATGCTTTCTCCAAAAACCAACATGTTGAGTACTGGATCCACATTGAGGGCATTGAAAATGGCAATAGTAGCCACCGGGTCAACTGCAGATATTAAAGAGCCGAATGCAAAACTAGGAGAACACAAAACAAAACAGAAAACTAGAGGACAGAAAAATATGCACCTAATAAATTTACAAATATACATTAACACATTAACAACTAGTAACACAGAGGTTATATGTTATAGAGTTCATACATATTAGTGGAAAGTTCTGTTCTCTTCCTACTCATAAGAACTTCAGGTGACAAATGGGATTTTTTTTTTAATTTACTGATATATCAAAGAGAAAAGTTGTTGCCCAGGTGTGAAAGTAGTTTGAGAAATATTTATCTCCCAACTCTCAACAGTAGTACTAATGTCTTGCTACAACTAAATAAGAAAAACAAACAACTTTACAGACACAGTCTAAACCATGTATCATACATGCATAGTGTCACCTGTTCAGGAGTACTAAAGTGTATCATCTAAATGAAACTGTTAAAATTTCATTACTCTGGAATCCAAAGATAGACAATACAGAAGCAATGGGACTTCTCTGCTGCATAAAGTCAAATGCTGGAACCAAGCAATGAAGATTTTTGCTGTTCATGCATGTTTTACTTATTACGTTTCTTGCTTGTCACCCAAATTATTTATGAATTTTAACAGAAAAACACTGTACTTGGCTATACAGTAAACAAACAAAAACCCCAAATAAATTTTTATTGTTATCAGGAACAAATGTGTATTTCACTGTAGACTGGTGTACTTCTAGAATACTGATTAGATACTTAGCAAAGTTCTTGAAAAATTTACATTATTGATACTGAAAAATTATTTCTGTCTTTTAAGAGAAGGTCTGGATACACAAGTCATCCCTTTATGATATATTTCAGTAATTCCAATTAATTAAAGCTAACATTTTAACTTTAAGGCTAGTTAAAAAAACAAGTACATTTACATTCTGGAAAAATCACTTAGCACAGAATACTATTTGGTAGTAAGGCTGTCATAATAGGGCTCAGAAGTGTCAGATCCATTTAATAGTTTCATATACCATGTTGAATCTAAGCAATTCAAACAATAACCAGAACAGCTGGCCAACTACAGTGCATATCCCATCTACAGTGTTATCTTGATGAGTGCTTCATGTGATATACACCGCACCATTTCACCAAGAACTTACCTGTCTGTCATGTTGAGTTTATAAATTACATCAGCCTGAAAGAATAGGCAAAACATAAATTACAAGCAGCTATGTGTTTCCTCCATTTTTTAAAAATTTACACCAAATCTAAGTCCATTGTGATAAAAAAATCATAACARCAGCTTTAGTATACATTGCCCTCTAACAATGATCTGTTACAATTCTGGTCACCAGATTCAGGAAAGACCAGGTGGAACAGATGCAGATGAGCAGAGTAACTAAGGCATTCAAAGGAATGGAAATCTGGAAGGGGCAAATAGGAAAGCAGGGATTGTTTGGCCTAACAAAGCGATGTCTACGAGAAGATATGATTATCTGTGCCTATAACTAATCAAAGGGGAAACGCCAAAGAAGAGACCTCTATGCTACAGAAAACTGTTGGCATAAGAACAAGTAAGTTTAATAGTGGGAATTTGAATATGGCTTTTAACCCTTAAAGAAGTGAACTTCTGGAACAGCCTTCTGATTGAAAGATCAGGGAATTAAAAATGAAAAATTCAATTCAAGCCTTAACTGCTTTTAACATGGAAAGTGATGCATCCATGGAGGAGTTATATAACATTGCCGCTATGACAGCAGAGAACTGGACTTGGTGACCCAGGAACTCACTTTCACTATGTTTGTCTGCTTGGACTTTCAAAGGACAGTGGACTTCAAAGGACAAGCTGGATACACATATGTGCTTCAAAGCAGTTTTTCTTACCTGGCCCAGAAAATAAATTCCTCCACCTACAATGAAAGCCGATATTGCTGTGCCAAATACAGAAAATAGAGTGATGGAACCTATGTTCTGAAAAAAATTACCCTGGAATACAATAATAAAATAAATTAGTCAAAACAAACCGGGGGAGGAGTCGTGTGTCAGTTCTGCATCTGTACAGTTCTATCTAAATTAGATTCTGATCCACAACTGGGCTTCAGAGATAATTAAACCTTAGTTTGGTTCCAGGTATCCCAGAATGTATATCCATACCATCTGCCTAAAGAGATTGCTCCTTTGAGGACAACAGTGTGCATGTACATGAATAAAAGCAAAGCTGGCAGGCCTAGCTTGTTCTTCTTACCAGTTTGATCCTCTAAAAACAAGCTTTAGCTCAAAATCTTCATCCTTTTGCTATTTTGTTCTGTCCTCTTAAGGTTAAAAATCTAGGAATCCTTTATGTGCAATACGTTCTAAACTAACACACTTTTAAGTCGGCACTTTACAAGAATTTCTATCCGTGATTTTACTTCATTACAAATAGCTTATTTTTCTACTAGTAATTAAAAACAGATTAAACTAATCCCTTTCCTGACCTGCTTAGGTAGTATCTAATTCTCATTTAGCCTAGTAGGATTAATAAGATTTTCTACACACTGATAGTACTAGCCCTGGCTGATAATAATCTTGGAATCAAAAGTTCACTCAGATTTCAGGTACTATTCTAAGCCTGAGAACCTGAAAGTACTCTCCTATGTGTTGCAATCAGAAAATCCAGCTCTGTTTTCATTCCAAAAATGTGTGTTTGAATGCAATGTTTATTTTCTTATATGAAGACTGTACTGAGATACACTCTTTCCTCTAAAGAGTGTATGCCCGTAAAATGTGACTGATTTTCCTTAGCTAAGCTAAGTGTAAAGTAAAAGTATGAAATGGAAGTATGGCCACTGCAGCAGCTTATAAGGAAAAATAAAAAATATTTTAGTTTTTACCTCAGGCCGCTCTTTCTGGTATTGTGAGCATCATGCAAAAAGTGGCAGCAAAGCCCTCTGGCACCCAGGACAGGATGTCAGTTTGGTACCCTAACAACAAACCAATCCTCGGACAAACCGGGTGGATATTCACAAGCACTCAGACATACTTCCCACCTGAGAGAACTGCAAATTAGTCCATTTATTGCATACAGAGTATGTCAAAAAGGCTTGTAAGCATCCCGGTTGCTAACCCATTTCTTAGGTTGTGATTTCACAAGAAAAAGTCGTCAGTGACAACACCAATTTACAGTACGATTCCCTCCCATTGCTCATTCCCTCTCCTGCAGCACAGCTCAAATGAAAAGGCCTCATACAGAGAGGACCAAAACTGCTTCAGCCAGGACTACCACTGCAAGAAATGTCCATGGAACCACAGCCTCCCAGGCAAAAGGTGAAATTCCTTGGAAACATTATCACCTTGCCCCTTCTTTAGACACAGAGAGACCCCACCTTTCCCACGTGCGCGCCTGCTCCTTCCCATTTTGCCTCCTTCACATCACCCCTTGTGCAGCTCTGCTGAGGTGACAAACCTCTCGGACCAAGGAAAATAACCTCTGCTGCAGTACTTACAACCTTGCCAGCCCTTAGTTAACAGTAACAAGCTACATTATTTGCATTCTGGATTAAAGAGGCTAAATTTCATTTTCAATTCCATGACTATGAATTTAGTGCAATTATTCTAAATTTCATTAGAATAACTGAAAGCAGAATCTGTTTCAAACAAAACCTCAACATGTAAAATGAGTGTATTGCAAGGGCTAACCTTGTGCAACGAATATCCAGATTCAAATATAATAGGTGGAAGCAAAAGCAGAAAAAACATATTTGGGCGAAACATTTCTTCCTCCTGCAAAACAAAAACGAAGTAAAATTTCAAGGATATCATGAAAACTGAAATAATATCAAACCTTCCCAAGGAAAAAATTTTTTTTAAAAAACAAAATACGTTGTAAAATGAAAATTACATCAATATTTCTCACTTTTTACCACAAAATAAAAGATTGCAGAATAGTAAACCACTTTGCGGCTATTTTTTCAATTCCTTTTTTATTCAGTGATAGAAAACCAAGTGTTACTTATTTTAAATTACTGTTCCCAAATAAGCTGCACAGAAAACAGATTTTTTCTGGCAAAGGAAAAGTGTTCCTGTTTCCTTACAAAAAGTATTCCCATTTTATTGCACGCTCTCAAAACCTATAAGGATGGTCAAGGAACAGTGACCTCCTGGCCACTGATCTGAATATAATCTAGGTTAACCGTGATCAAGTACAGTTTCACTAAAAAGCTAATCAATAGACCACAAGAAATCAGATCACCATCTTAGTACACTCGCAAGTGAACAGGCTCAAGATATATAATACTGTAAGACTCAGAGGCTTGATTCTTCTTGGCAAATGTAATTTATGCCTGTAATTTAATGTGATTCTTCTGATGGTTCCTTTTTACCATCAGAGAGACATAAATGAAGCCTAATGCAAAATAAGATTTTACTTTTTTTTTTTGTAGTAATCTTACTCTCCATTGCTTATCTCCTTACTTGGCTAACACTGCTTTATAAAGTCATACCACCAAACCAGCACCCTTTTTTTTTCTGCTGGCAGACTAAGCACAGAAGACAAATTCATCCTGGCCCAATGTGCCTCCCTTTGCCAGCCACGCTCCCTCATGGCCACACAGTGCTGAATACAGCAGAACTTGTCACCTTAATAAGCAACAGTTAATTTGTTGAAACTGAGGTTAAACAGCCGATGGACTGCTCTGTTAAAACATCGCTTTCAAAAAAAGAAACGCTCATCTCTCTAAGTCTCGTTCATATCTGCAACAGTGATAATCATCTTAAAGGATTTAGGGGACTTAGAAAATAAAACTCCTCCTTTACACCGAGATGCCCTCCCCAGCAGTACACTCTAGTGCATTATTCCGCATGCACAATTCAGTGCATGGATGGCTAAGCACTGCCCAGCTTCTGTCAGTTCAGTAACTGCATGAGACTAAAAAAACCACATTCCTAATTGATTACACTATTTTAAAAGCCCCTAAAAAGCAGGGATTTGGACAAGCAGAAGAGAAATAATGAAAAGGAAGGAGTGAATTTATGCTACATTGAAGCAAAGACCAGGAAAGCAAAATATGAAGACCGTAATTATCAGCCGTGTTAGCCACCAAGAATCACCAGCAAGTACAAGGTCCAGTGCTCACTTCGTAAGGCACAACTGCAAAAAATTACATTACAAAGTTCTTAGGGCAGGGAGCTGATCTAAGATTTGCTTTTCACACAGATATAGCCTGCAGTTAAATACTCTATTTTTTTCTATATCAGATAAATACAAACTTTCTGGCAAATTTGAAAAAAAAAATAAAAGGATTTAAAATTCGTTTTAAAAAGTACATAATAGTCATTGTTAATAAGAACATTTCACACCCAAAATTTTAACAGTCTAAGCTTTAATACAGTAAAAGGAACTTAAGTAATCAAATAAGAATGTCTTATCTGGGAACCTATATCTAAGCTGATAATACGAGCAGCTCCAGGCAGCATCCAGTGCCTTTCAAGGTTTGACTAACGCTGACCAGAAATAATTAGACAATTCACTACATCAGTATTTTCTGTGTTTACAGAACCACTGCTCAATACAAAGCATATTATAAACTTTTTCTTCCTACAAACCTGATCCACTTCAAATTATTTTATTTAACCAATAAGAAGCTATTTCAAAATGCTGATTTTGTGGATTTTTAACTGACTTTCAATTTTAAGCCAAATCCAGCTCACAAAAATCAGGAATGAAAAAACATCATCTAACAGTAACTCGGGCACCACCCTCTGTATCAAAACACATCTTTTCTATGAAAACACCTACAGAATTAACTCCAAAAGGAGGAGCAGGACAAAATACATTAATATAGTCAGGAAGTACACAAGACAAAGAACTGAAATGCCATATTTTTTAGTATAACTGGTCCCACAATGCAAAATGCCCAGGAGCTTCTTCTACCATAAATCTAATGGGAACAGATTCAGTACCATACAAAGGATTCTTGGGGAAAAATATTATGTAGAAAAGATTCAGCAGGATCAGGACCCCAAATACTTGGTTGTATTATTATTAAAAAACTCCAGACTTTGGCATACAGTACATAGGTTTTGGGAAATTACATCAAAAGAAATTAATATTACGAACAGTCTTATTTTAAACAACTAAGGATTGCTCTACAACTAAAAATGAATTGCTTCAATTATACCTTCCAGTTGGCCAGCTTTTGAGCCTCTATGATTTTTATAAAAGCTCCCATGAGGATACCTAGGAGAGAAAGAGATAATATTCTTAAAGCATTACCCACAAAACACATCACTGTTTTCATTAACCATTACAGACTCTCAGTCAACAGGGTCTTAAAAGTGAAAACAAGGCAAAACATGAAGCATTAAGTCTTCTATTCCTAAATCACAATAACACAGAAGTGGTTTTGTGTTTAAGACAGTTTCCAGTATGTTTCAAAATTAAAAAGCCTCCCTACACAAAAAAATTGTCATTTGGCGTATCTAAATACTGAACGCATGCATCGAGAGTGCTGTGCTCGCTGTTCAAAAAGGCTTTTCACCTAAGCTGCATTCAAATGAAATTCTGCCTTTCCTTCTAAGGAATCATGAGTTAGCTGTACCTGCGATAGCACAAAAGCGTCACATCACTTCAATGCTATTTGCAATGTTAACACAGTTTAAGTGAAATCAAAGACTTACTGCACAGCAGTGAATTTTGTCTCAGTGAAATCATAACACCAGCAATGAACTAGGAGATAAATTCCAGTCAGGGTGGAGACAATGACAGTACTATTTCCCAAATGGATTACACATATTCTAAGTTATTTAGAAATACTAATGTGAGTATAAAGTAATTTTATCAAATGTGTTGCAAACTCAATGGCTAGAAGTCATAGTGCTCTTTCCTTCCATCCATCTTCAAAGAGATAAGACAGAAAACTCCAAACTAACAAGATTTCTTCTGTAAGTCAAAAATATAATTCACAGCTGGTCATTAACTGCTTTCAAGGAGTAATGAGGAATTCATCATTAGTCAGATTGCAAATCTGTGTTTCTGTATGGCTGTTCTTTATTATTTACAGAATGAAGGCTTACTAGTCAAATGCTGGTATGCAGAAGTGAAAATACACTGAATGAAAGGTAAAAAGTGGCTGAGCAGCTTAAAGCATGCTTTACTGCAACTCGTGTATTTTTTATTCTGTCATACTGTAGCTATCAAGAGTCTTACAAATAGCATCACATGGATTACTCCTGATGGATGTGTCATACACACAATGTTGCATGAGGCTTAAGCCTTCTTTCATACAGAACTATGTGAAGGCATCGGTACCAGGGGATAGAAATAATTGCCCCGTGAAATGGTTTATATGGAAAAGAAGAACAAAACGTTAAAGAAGGAACATCAAAGGTCTGCTGTTCTTTGATGCAGGATGGAATCCAGACACAGCCGCTCACATGCCATGTAAATACAGATCTCAATACTAACACAGAGGCTTTCCATTCTGGGATGGAAGCAGCGTCAGAAGCCAAGAACTAGAACATTTCTAATTTTTGCAGAGCAGCAACACCATCTTGGACTGGTACAGACACTACTTCTATCACTAACAAGAAGTTTATGTGAAAAAAAGTACAGCCTATGCATTTGAAAGCACAAACTAAAAATAGCGTCCTTTCCAAACAAACTTTCAGTAGTTGATGAATTAGCATTGAGAGCCCTCACATAAAACTGTGTTTAGGGAGGATTTGAAAGAAAAGAGTATCCCTAAACTCTCTTCCACAGAAGTGCTTAAGCACCTAAATTACACTAAAATACATGAGTTACGCACTTTGGGAATTGGGTATCTGAGTCACCTTGTGGATCTTGTTGTTTATGATCAATTATTAAGAGAATTCAAAGTGGGAAGAGCACAGAAACCCGCATGTTTTCACACTAAGGATTCTGCCTCAGACGCTTTTTTTCCCCAGCTGTTCTGTAACTACAAATACCGTAACTCTGCATAAACACTGTATCATTTTTTTCTTAACATTATTAATACAGGGAGGCTTATAACCTGGGTAGGAAAGATGCTATATAATTGGGCATATATACAAACAAACAGCACATACAGGCAGCTGCAGGCAAGAGGGCTAGACTATACGCAGAGATAACATGACTCGGTCACAGACAGATGTGGGTGACAATCTACGTCAAGTCAATCCCCTCTTCAGGGCGCATTGAGTAAAAGTGAATAATGGAGCGTAGGAGAACTAGAGAGAGAGCAAATGTGCCTAATCCTTTAAGATGCTTGCATTTTCACTGACGATAGCAGTGAGAGTTTACAGTCCCACAGAAATCTTACAGTTGGTGCACATTGCTTACTAGGAAAATGAGGATCTCTGAAAACCCTACAAATCTCTAGGTCAGCAGTGTGTAATATTTCTGGTGAGTAATATTTCTGGTGAGTAATATTTCTGGTTGTTTGGGCCATGTAGTTGTTTACAGTGTCAAGGTCTGAGGATCTCTCTTGCTACCACCCTCCTCTTAAGGGCTGTTTCATTAGGACTTTTTATACCATGATAAGGAAAAAACTAAATTCTGAAAGAATTGCTTCTATGTGGCAGTCTGCTCCAGGAACTCTGGCCCCTTCCCTGCTCAGGTTTCTGGCACAACCAAACTAATACTATCTTCTCTGGGACTTGCTCCAGAGGGACTTTTTGAAATTGGATCCTGGAGTAGGCCAACTATGGCCTGGGGCTGCACGCTGGGCAACCCTATCCTATGAGTTCAAGATACTTAAGTGGCTTGTCTCAAAGAATCTCTTTTTTTTGAGAAAGAGCTAATCACAACAACAGTTGTCATGGAAAGGGGAGGTCCTTTCAGCAGCACCAGGGTTGCAACCCACACACTTACTTGTTCTGATCAAGCATTTTGATCTCATCTAGGCCAGAAAAACAGTGTTATCAGTTGTCTTGGTACCTATAACTTGTTCAGAGAATTCTRTTTATTAGTTTTGTCTGACTGGGAAACTCAAGTGATGGAGCTTACTACCTGGAATCATGGCAGTCAACACATCTCCTGCACCTACTTTTAATTACTGTTTTCATTCTTTGCTTACTTCTTAATCTTGGTGCCTTTGCATATTATTTGTCAAAGAGTGCAGTCTCTCATATTCTAATCTAAAACTCCAACCATTTTTAAATACCAATAGTTATAGTTGGGAGTAAGATACTAATAAGGTGATTGTGTTGATTCCTTGGTGGCTTACCCTCCAAAATAAGAAATCTGTAATTTTACATGCATTTAAAATGAATTTTTTTGACATACACAGATGATGATCTTTCACCTTGTGGAGGTTTACTATTTACTATATGACACAAACTGCTTTTACCAATTAACTGAATTGTTACAACACTATGATAAAACCAACATAAGCATATAGTACACTGAGATAGCAAAATCTTTATTTTTATGAAAATCTGGTACCTCTAAGACAGTTTTGTTAGATAGTTATGAAAATTTACAGATCTGAGCAAAAAAAAATCTTTATTTCTGTCAAGCAAATTAAAGCATTAGAGGTTTATCATAGTAAAGGTGTGGTTACACATTTATTTTTTAAACAATTGTAGCACTTAAAAAAAGTTCTTTGTTCGATATACATTAATTTCAGAGCAAGCTGAAACAGAATCACCTACTCCACCTTCAACTGCAGTTTAGGCTAATCTGTTTCATATCACACTGAAGTAAATTGTGGTAACACAATCAACTATATCTCAGCTAAGAGAGTAGTAACAAACGGTTGGGAAATCAACTTAAACTGGTTGATCTGCTTCAAAAGTTTACATGCAGATTTGATTTTACTTTCTCAGTTAATCAAAATCTTGGAAAGCTATTCTAAATCTGATACTAAAATCTGCAACACAGAGCTGAATGGCAACAAGCATACAGTTTTTGATATCATTTACCAGAGTGAAGATCGTTATTGAGTGAGTCAGAACAACCAGTTTATCACTGCATTACTGTTAGGTTGCCAGAATATATACAAAATTCAGCACAGGCACAGGGACAGAATAGGGACTCACTAACAGTGAATAGTGCAATGAAGGAAGAAAGAATAATGTGAGGGACTGTATCTTTTAATGATCCTAGCTCCGAGTGATAGATGGAATTTACTTCTGATATTAAGTCAAACAAACAACAACATAAATGTTTGTAAGGCAACAGCAGAGGGTAAAAGAAAAGGATGAGCTTGAATTATACAACTCACACCTTTCTACAGTACAAGTCACTTCTAGCTGCACACCATGCACAACAGCATTACTAAACCATGATTACTCTAAGGGTAGTCATGAAGGAGAGCTGCACAGAAGAATGCATCACTGTGAGGGCTTAAGAGAAGCAGGATGAAACTTGGATGCTGATTTGTACAACCTCTCCTGTACACCTTTGCAAACTACTCTTCTTTTATTACTAGATTAATGARAACAGTTTCCTTTCAGCTGATTCCATCTGTTAAATCAGGAAGATCCATTCAGCATTTTTATCAAGGGGCTAATTGGAACATTAAGTCAGTAACAGTTAATCTAAGTTAATTCCTTCGAAAACTTTATAGCAAGTTTCTTGATATAAACAATCTTTATTTTTCCTGAGAAAATTTTTTATGGCAACTATTTTACACCAACCAAATTCCAGTAACTTTTAAGGACTAAGATCAAAATAGAGCCCGACAGAATGCATTCCCTCCCTTTCCACCAGAAAAGTAACATACCCCAGAAACTGTAAAACACAGGCTTATGTGTAGCTTAGACAATGGGAGGAGAAACAGTCATAAAATCATACTTATCTGCTCTGCTGCCATATTATTAGCCCTCAATAACTGCCTGACAACATTTGCTTAATWTACAAGTCAAAATAGAACACACCTCACTTCTGGCACTGCTGGCAAAACTGGATACTTGAAACTCAAGCTGTGCTCTTGCAGCTGCGTAGATCATTACCAGTAACAGAGGTTCACTGACCAGCAATTAGCTGGCAATTCCAGTGATTATACAGATGCCACGTCCTGTCAACAGAGCTGACAGTAGTTTAAATATGACTGAGTCAATAAACTAAATAAATAAGGCTTAAGTGACACAGGACATCTGTTAGTCCTGTTGTTAGTGGGTATAACACTCTCTTGACTTTATTGGAATTGCATTTGCTGATATCATTCAGTCCAGTTTGGGAGAGAGACTACAGCTATGCTGTGGTTCACACTGAAAACTGAACTGCGTAAGCTTATTACATGCCCTCTATGCAAAAATACCGGAGATGCATTGCTGCTACTTATTGCAAATTTTTGCAGCAGTGACAGCCCCARTAAGAAAACTTAGCAATTTCATGAATAGGCTTTTGTTGGGACAGGAGCACAGAACTCAGTGGCACAGCTAAAATCCTTGCCCTGCTGCTGWGATGCCAAGAACAAGAAACAGAGAAGAATGTCTGTGCCTGTGCTGCTCTCTGCAACCCTCAGCAGGAGCAGTGATGCAAGCTGGCCTAACCCCTTAGGTCAACACTGCCTAATAGGTGGCTTGGGGCAGAATCAAGGGAATAGCATAAAAAAATCCAAAATTATGCCAACAGGACTAAGCAATATATTGCTGCATTTTAAATTAGGGATTATGCTTAAATTTAGATTAGCTTTTCAATAACTAGCTTGATTAGAAGCTAAATCAATCCCTTTCACCTGGACTTTTGTGTACAAAGAAGGACACGAGAGGGATAGCGAAGTCCTTTYGTATCCTTTCAAGACACTGGAAGAGGTACCATATAGAACACCTCACCACAGAAAGCAATATGTAAGAAAGGAAGAAAAGAGAAGTGTGTCAATAGTGAATCAAACACTGCATGGCTTCTATGGGGATGAAAAAGTGAGGATGACTTGCAGCAGCTCTTCCCTATGTCATACCACAGCAGATGGAAGCATAAGTGTACAAGAAGTCTGATGGATGCTGCTGCTATAAAGATGAGGTGTGTGTGCAATATCCAGGGAACCCATACCAGCACTAGGACAGATCTCTTAAAAGTCTATTTGTTTTTCAGCTGCACATCAATATCAAAACTCAAATATGACCTCCCAAATGAATCCCTCTTTAAGCTTCAAGACCTTCTACTGGGCTAGTAATATGACGTGGCCTGGATTAAATAGTTTTATCTAAAAATTCAGGAAGTTATGCCTGAGTGAAAAGATGATTTTCTTTCTGCTAAGTAACAGCTCTGAGATCTTTTCAATCTAGCACCCAAGATGCATGAAGATTCCTGTTTCTCAGAAAGCATAAGGTACTGGCAAGCACTGGAAAGCTTATTTCCTCCCACTGAGAAATCTGATAAGGAGATAATTGAGAATTTGTGTGAAAATACAGTTAAGAGATATGAGAGAAGGTGTCAGAAAGCACAGCAGGCACAGTCCAGGAGAAAGATGAAAAAATACCTGCTCAGCAAGCTTTACTCTCCTCCACTCTAGGTTAGAATTATAGTTAAGCATCTTTCTCTTTGGGCTATACTTTTTGAACAGCTGTGAAACTTTCACTAGTAATAGAAGCAAAGATATAACAGAGTCTGGTAAGCAAGTTAGAAAAGCTGTTGCCTGGTGTTAGTTAAACCAGGTTATTTAAACATTATAGTAGACAATACATCCAGAAAATGTATTTGGTCTGATTTCCTCCTCCTTTACACATTTATAAATCAGGAGAAACAGCATACAAATAAGTGAAGTTTCCCTAACATAAAACTGCAGGCTTAAGAATACTCCACATTTACTTCAAATTAGTTAAGCACTTGATCTTCATTACAGGTGGCATTCTTGTATTTCAAGTCATAGAAAGAGCTCTTGTTATGGTACTACAGGGATAATTAAGTATCTAGGCAAGTTCTCAGGCTACAATTATATTCTCCAACTAGATTAAACCACACATACAAGACATAATGTTCTACTGAAATGGAAACAAACACAGGTGCCACTTGAAAGGGAAGGCCAGAGTCTGGCTGCCAGGCAGTACTGCAGTATCTTGTYCTACAGTGCAGATGTAAGAGTGGAGGCAGTTGCCAAAGTACCAAGGCAGTGACATTGCTATATTGCCTATATTTGACATTTTGCTGGACCAGTCTCTGTGCATACACTTATATCTTGATTTTTTTCCATTAATTTAATTCTATAAGTTAGTTATTTTTCTCTCTTTAAACTGTATTCAGTTCTAGTGATGTCTAACACTCAACAGAGCACTATTTCAAGCAAAAAATAGATTACTGAGAGCCCCTCGATTAACACAAATTCAGTATAAAAATGTCATGGTTACTCACCTAAAGAAACAACAGCCACACTCTCTGGTAGAAAATGAAGTCTGTATTTTATCAGTAAATGCACCAATATGATGCAGATAGCTGTGAGGGAAAATAAGACAACAGCAGAAGATAAGTGTTAGAAGCGTATAAAATAAGCTTCTAAGCAGTATTTCTAAAATATACATAGCAAAAATTTTCCTAATGATTTACTAGGAACCCACAAATGAAATTAAACAAATTTTATGTTCCTGACTCTCAATGAAGTACTTAAATGAATCTGCAAACGACATAAAACAACTAAGATCAATTTTGGAACTTAAATTTGTGTTCTAAAAATACTAGTATTACTACCTTTAGAGCCTGATTCTGCTTAAAATAAAACTTTCTCTCAACAATAGCTGTGAAAAATGACAGTCATATAGAATATACTGTCTTAATATCTTTTTCCATAAACATTTTCATATTTTTGACAGAAAACATGTACACACACATGTACACATTGCTGCAATTAGAATTTCAAAGCTACACACACTCACATCTGATCTCCTCTGAGCAAACAGACTTAATCCAAATGGACAACCATGGAATCACAGAAAAAGTTTACACTGGAAGGGATCTGTGGAAGTCATCTAGTCCAGCTTCCTGCTCAAAGCAGGGCTAATTTCAGAGTTAGAGAAGAGGCTCAGGGCCTTGTCCAGTCAAGTTTTGAAAATCTCCAAAGATTAAGACATCATAACCTCTCCAGGCCCCAGTTCCAGTGCTTAAACACCCTTGTGGTAAAGAATTTTCTCCTTCCATACAACCTGCGTTTCCTTTGTTGCAACTTGACTGCTGCTTCTTGTTCCTTTTGTGCACCTCTGAGAAAAGTTTTGCTCCATATTCTCTATAACTCCTATTTAGTGCGCTAGGAAGTTGCAGGATGGGTAAAAGTTTAAATATCCTGCTTTTCAGAACAAAGTTCAGCCAAATTGCTATCCAAATCAGCAGAAACTTTTATTGCTGAGCATCGCTGAAAATTAAACCAGTAAGGGCAAAGGACCAGTGCTGCTCTAGAAAAATGCAAAACAGATTTAGCAGAAGTTAAGAAAATGAGAATATAAATCTAATGAGACATTTATTTATTCTTTTCCAAAATTCGATTTTTTTTTTTTTTTTACTGTGGTAATGTATTTTACCCAGACAGTGAGAAAAAGTCTATGCTTCACAATAAAAATGAAGGTTGGAATAATCTCAAAATCCCTTTGCAGCCCTTCTAGCAACGGGAAAGGCAAATTACAAAGGATTTGTAGCAGATCTGGATATCACCAGTGGATATGGTTGGAAGACACCATTTGATTCTTTTATAACTACTGCAGACTGAAAACTTTGCTAGAAGACTCAAATAATCCTGGATTGCTATGTTCCAAACAAATTTGATGTAGGATCTGAATGTTGAATCTACCATCACTGTCCCGTTTTAATGTAGCTGAACAAAGGGTTGARCAAGGAGAGTGAAGGATGGCACAATGCTGGTCTGCACGTCTCTAATACATGGATTTGACTCAATGTGCAAGGAAATTATCGGACAGTGGCCTGGAATATTAACAGTATTACTGCTCACATTTTGTCAGAAAGCACCTCAAGTCCAAGCAGAACCAATAGCATTTTATAGGGTGGAATCAAATTGTGGCCTGTTAATCTCAGCAGACTGTTTTAAACTGTGTATTTGACAAACCTAGTCATAATTGCAGCAGGAATCTTCATTCTCTTTACACCAGGCCTTGTAAGTGCCTGCAGCTTTCATTCAATTTACACTGTGGGCATTACAGTGCCAGACCTAAACTGCAACAGCACACATTTTGAACTCATGAATGAACAAGCTTCTCTRAACTGCTCTTAAGTGACTTGGTTTAGTAGTTCCTTCTAATTACTAAAAAACAAACTACTTTGCAGCTGGTTCAGAGCTGCGTTTTCAATTTACAGTTTGAAGGGTGCAAAATGGTCCACAAATAATTCTGAGCATTGACAAGTTTTTTCAGTTCACTACACCTGTGAACCACAGGGTTCTACAACATGATCTGCGTTAACAATTCAGAAACAAAGCACAAACCTCATAATATAAATATCACTTTTTGTCGTCCTGCTCTCCCATATAATGCTAAGGAATGGTATCGCACTGATGCCTACATTCGCCCACGTGGTATCTCACACACCCAGCTCATACAGAGCATGCTTAGCATTTATGTGCACATGAATGGCCTGATAGACTTATCAGCAGAGCGAGGACTCATAAAATACACCGTAATATCTGCTCAATTACTGGTATGTCATTTATTCAGGGTCAAAACTGTGTGTTCTGAGCGATAAGCAGGGATAGTTCAGTTCAGGAAGACTGGTAGGGCTCCCTTCCCCACACATTCATTCCATTTCCACTCCACCCATCTTTATGATGTTGATCAGTCAGTTCTCAAACCACCAAAGTTTACAGCACAATAATTTAATGCACACTTAAACTGGTGATTACTTTAAAATGCTGTATTAGAGACTGCAGCAGTTCAGAAGCTCTCCAACAAGCAACTCAGACTTTGGGCTGCCAGCCCCAGACAGACTATTGGAGCAACAGCCTCCTCATGTCATCCCAAGCAAAGTTTTTATTCACTTGTCAATCAGTACCATTAAGTTCTGTATCCATTTCCTGCCTGTGAAACCCAAATAACACTCATCCAATAAGGACATCTGTGATTACTGTGGCAACAGCATTTGCTAGTGTGCTTTGGGATAGATCCATAAAGGCATCTGGACTCTACAGCTATCCAACAAACTCCAAAGGCAAGCACCAACATGCTTTCTGTCTAGCAGTTCTGAACACCAGCTCCTTTCTACCAGCTTTTGACTACAACCATAGCCTTAGAAGTAACTCCCACCACCAGAAACATTAGGACAGCCCACTTCGCTCTTTAGCTGATTTGTCACTTATTCCCTGTGTAAGAGTGGTCGGTTTGTATGCGGCAATGTATCATCTGTTTCAGATACTTGCACGTGTCAGGAGCACACCAATCAGTCAAAAGGCTGGAAAAAAAACAGTACTTTGAACAGGCTAAAAGATCGTTTATGTGGCCCCCCCTCAAGGAAGAGCAGATTAAAAGCATATAACATAACAGTAGGGAAACCATGGATCACATGAACTTAATTGAATAAAGGTATGCCCTTTTGGCCCAATGGGCTGTTGAAACTCAAGYGGTGCCTGAACAGATTAACAGGCCGCAGAACACATGCTATTTTAGGCATTTTAAAATAGAGGCTTGACTTTGACACACCCAGCTCTGGACAGATCAGCTTCTGGGCTCATTCTAGTGCAGAACATTTTTAAAGGCCATTTTACAGCTCACAACATTCAAATTAAAAAGCATTATTTGCATCAAAAGATTGCTTTTCACCCCTCCTACACCCTTAAAACAGAGATTATGAATGGGAATAATTATAACAATAAGCTTTTACGCTGGTTTTACTTTGTTCAAAAAACTCCACTTTCCTGAGGGTGATCCTTTCAAGATGCATTAAGCTATCAGACTGGCATATATTCCAGTCAAAACCAGAGTCTGGAACACAGTCTGAAATCATAGCCCTGTTCTTAAGTCCTAGGAACACAATTTTACTGTGAATAGCCCTTTCAAAATCATGAGACGCATATATTCAGAAATCTTATTTTAATCTTAGTCTTCTGATCGACTGCATTTTGCTTTGATCTTTCTTTTGTATTGGTCCAAATTCTAACATGTCATTGGCCCCTGGGAAAACATTAACCCTCTTTGAAGACAAATGGATATTTCAGAAATATGCAGAAGCTTTCTACTTTTGCTGCATTTAATATCAGTTATTTATAGGAGACAAAATCAATTTTTTTTTACCCAAACAAATTTACAAAAGTTTCTGCATTGCTGTCAACTCCATGCCTATCGTTTTCTCTAAATGACACTGGAAAGACCAACCATTTAGAAGACCTGTCTTTCTCAAAGGAGATGCTCTCTCAGCTCAGCTGGCTTTGGAGGAACCAAGCACACATACACACAAAAGAAAAAAAGACAAACCCTTAACCCTCCACGAAATTTTTGTTATTGTTACAGTTTTGACTACAGAATTGTTCATAGCAAATGGCAATAGATAACTATATCCTATTAAAGAAAAGAGAGATGACAGCCTTAACTTACAGAAAAGTTGGGTGTGCAACTGCCATTCAAAACATCTATTTATATACAAGACATACATTAATAAGAATAATTATGGCAATCCACATATCTTATTATTGCACTCATGTGCATAGGAAAGTTAAGAAGAGATAGAACAAATACTGAACTTAGTATTGTGCATGTAAATCAGACTGTCTTCTCTTGTTTCTTTTACCAAAATATCTGAATGCTGTGCAGAAGTGCTGGCAGTAGTTAATTGACCTCTCTCTAGTACATTCTCCTCAAAAACAGATGCAAATACCATGGAATTTTCTGATAGTGTCTTTTTCATAAGCAAACACATCATTCACTTGTTAAGGAATGTAAAGCCAATTAAATGTGTGGTTTGCACTTTAAGACCAAAATAAAAAGATCTGCAGTGGTCCTCAGCTTTCCACATGTTTTGGAGCATTCAGTTGGTTATATACCCAACTCTTCTCCCTGTGCCTGTACAACACTCTGCTCCACAGAGAAAGAAACAGAGGAGAAATAAAATACTGTGTTTTTAAAAAATAAACTGTATGTTCAGTTACAGAGTATAYTTAA
Source organism: Apteryx rowi (assembly GCF_003343035.1). Classification (NCBI taxonomy): domain Eukaryota; kingdom Metazoa; phylum Chordata; class Aves; order Apterygiformes; family Apterygidae; genus Apteryx; species Apteryx rowi. Next base: position 2,743,553 of record NW_020447195.1, on the reverse strand, counting down.
CAGCAGTTAAAAGCCATTTTCAGTTCATCATTCACCTAATACAAGAAGACTAAAAAAAATAGTCATGCCACTAGACTGCTCCTCTTGCTGTGCTTGGACTCCAGTCTGAACTGGAAGGATGGGTTTAGCAGGTGTAGGAACCACCAATTTGGTAGTAGCAGCAAGTGTAGTGTGGAGGGTGGCATTGATGACCTCATGGGTGACATTTGCAGACCTGTCAGAATAATGCAATATGTCATTATATTGGTTAGGAGCAACAGAATACAGCATTAGCCTACCAAAGGCAATTAAGCACACAAAACAATACCCAGCAGACCATACCCAGTCGGTTCTAACGAYGAACATGCTGAGGCTGCTTTTAAGAAGTGGTCTCTAACCACAAGCAAATACTGGAAGCTCAGACTCGTGGAGTCGGTTATCGCTGCGCCCCTTCATTCACTACAGGCACCAAATGCCCTGCACCAAGTGCACTGCAGCTGGGGATGCAGGCAGACAACCGAGAGGACGAACCAGCCCCACGCAGCCCGTCCTGCCCCACACTCCTGCTGTGCCCGTGCCGCGACACCGGCGCGGACAGCGCTGCCGCCCCTGCCGGCTCTCGGCAGGGCCCCTGTCACGCAGGGCGGCTTCACGGGCCGCGGCCC